>NC_133204.1:23077412-23259912 GCF_958299795.1 Porites lutea
TTGATACTGATCGTTCTTAGGGATGTTTTAATATGCTCCGTTATTTTAGTCTGCGTTCGTGAGGATTGGTCGCTTCTGGGACTATTGTAATTTCTGTCCACGATTAAGCACGCAATTGTCGTTGCGAAATTACCATATTACCATAATAAAGATGAAATGTTTTGAATTTAAGCGAATTTGTGACATTTTAACTGAATGTTTACATAGTAAAAACGACAGATTCGTGTTTGCATTTTCTCACATTGTGACTTTCAACATTTTTAGTATTTGTAGTTTTAGTATTTTTATTTTTTCAACATTTTTAGTAGTAAAATACTACAAACGATTAAAAAATATTCATTACTAGTAGAACTCCGAGTTAAATAATGTCAAGACAGGAAAATATAACAACTATATTAAATTTTTAGCATTTCCAATGCGGCGTTTACTCAAGGGTGGCGTTTATTTCGAAGAATCACTTTTTTTTAAATCACTGACAACAGTTTTTGCAAATTAGACTCCGAGCAGCCCTTCTTTTTGCTTGGTCCGTCGAGCAAAACGCCCGAGAAGCGCAAATGATTACGCGCGTGACTGAAGGCGCGAGACTAGACTGTTCACAGTCCTTTATTTTCCCGTAAGATCATCGAGATCGAACGCTTTGCGTCACGGGCTGCCATCTTGGATGACGCCCGCCCCCTCGGTACATCTGAAAATTAAGATATCCGTGACGGTGAGACGCGGTATATCTAAACGATCTCACGAAAAAATAGGGGACTGTGAACAGTCTATCGCGAGACGGGAGAGGCACGACAAAAGAGTGTCTCTCTTTCTTCTTCTCGGGCTGCCGCCCTCGTTTCTCGCGTATCGCGGCTTCGCCGCTCAACGCTCGCGCGCTCTCCCCTTACTAAATCTGAAGAATTGTAAATCGTCTGTAAATATTATGTACTTTAAAAGTTCTAATGTCTCCCTTATTTTCCTGAGAGAGGATGGTAAATGTCTGGATGGTGTAAATTACCAAATTGTACCGAGGTTTTTCTTATTATCCTCGAGTGATCGCCGCATTTTTCTAACAAGGTGCGGCGTTTATTCGAGGGCGACGCTTACTGGTAATTCTGCTTCCAACTGCGGCGTTTAATCGAATAAATACGTTTTCATCATTATCAATAAAATTACGGCAAGTCTATTTTCTAATTCATTTGAGGGGTTTAACTTCTCTTTTGGGAAAGCGACTTTTGCGTGGAATGTTTGTTTAGTGACTCAGCTATTTAAATCTAAAATGACCTAACCTTCCCCCAAATAGTCAAAAATCGGGGGGCCAATAGCAGGGGGAGAGAAGATACAACGCCTTCTGGGTAATCCGCCCGCCATTTCGCGACAGAGGCGACGAAACAAATGTTTAGATTGGGCTTTGTCACAGGCAGCCCAATAATCATAGTTAGAGAAGGAGCAAGGAAATTTTTCTCCTCCCAAGCCTCCGCGGGCAATACGCACAAACTTCGACCACGATTGTTACAACAGTATTTAAAAAAAAAAAACAGAATTTTGTCGGAGCAAAGACAAAAATTATAAGCAGTGAAAAAGAGACAGACAACAAAAGTTTTACACTAATAACAGATTGCCTTTTAATGATTAGGGAATAAAATACTAGCACAGCACTAAGGCTAGTTTCAGATGTTGAACATCAAATGCTTATGACTACAACAATAAATTTCGTTTATAACCATAAGATTTCGCACATCTGAAGTTGAACTTCTGAAAAGGGCATTAGGCTACTACTAATTACTGTTGAATTCGATGCTCGACAGGCAAACTAACATAGCCAATAACTAATTTACTTTTATCTGGTCTAGTTAATACAATGCAGTCATTTACCCGCATTCACGTTACTTTAAAAAAGAGAAAAGCATTAATCATATATTCGATAAAAGACAAGTCCTTTTATCACTCCATATTCCATTTACTTTTATAATAAGATATCCAGGGCTATCATACATGTCTCTTCAAAGTACACAGGGTTGAGATTTACTTATGGCAGGAGGATTGATGTTGCCACAAAGCACTACTCTAAGGGCCCAAAGGGGATTCAAGATATCATAATTTGCTAATAACGACTCCTATGTTCTAATGGTTCATTAAGAATCTTTGATAGTACTGGCTAATGTGCATACACACAGTATAACAACTCTTATTATCTCACTGACTCTGCTAGCCAAATGGGGATCAGGATCAACTACTTTCTCCTGCAAAACAGATTTAGCTTGTTTCCGCCATATAATTAAACCTTCATTGACCAAGCGTGTTCGCTCAAAAAAGCTACCCCGCATAACCGGCGTTACTTTTTTGCGTTTCTCAGGCGAGCATGAAGCGAGCAAGGAGTGCCAGACACAGCAAGCGTGTCTGGCTCCTTGCTTTCTTCGTTGATAAACGCAAAAAAGTAACATCTGTTACGCCGCTATCTTGACCTCAGACTTGGTCAATAATGCATATGTATCCCCTACAACTCCGACTATCCATCCTACAAACAAGCTCAGTGTAGACAGCTTCAATTTTGACTTTACACTGTACATACATTTGTTCATCATTGAGCTGCTGGCCATATCTATCTAACTAAAGGAAAAGTTTAACTCTCAGGTCACAAGAGTTTTTGAGGGTAAAACTTTCACAGACATTGCCAATAAATAGACTTGGCACATTGAGATTAAGCTCTCTAAGCAACACGTACTAGACTTTCTCCATTGCAACTGGAAATAATCCAGTTTCATTATCAATTAACAGAAAAGGCATTTAGACCATGAAAGGAAGCCTAAAAACAATTGCCACAATATTGGCAGACAATGAAAGGAAGCCTTAAAAAAAATTGCCACAATATTGGTTGGGATCACATAAAAGGTATAAGCTTAACTAAATTTTTTTTTGTCCAAACTGCAATAATACAAAGATGATGTCAAATCCCAAGTGTCAGGTAACAGTGATGAACAAGGACAACCAATACAACAGCAAAAAGAGTAATGCACTCTACAGGAAGTAGTCAGGCGTTCTTCGAGTTACATGAGGCTCTCCTCGTCTTGGTGCTGGGTCAAATTGCAGGCTGAAAGGATAAAGGTAAGTTGAGACTTTAATGTGCACTATTGCCACAATGCTCTTCACATATTTCTTAGAGTACAAATAAAGAGATTCTGTTAACACCAGGCACTTGAGAAAGTACATGTGGATAAAGCTACTTCAATTTTCAGCTGATTTAATACCCACAAGTACTTTGTATGTCACGTTTTCTCTTAGCCGATGTTGCTATTCCACCGTACCATAAGTCTTTTTGTAAGGTGATGGCCACTGGCTGACCTTTAAAAACATTCGGTATCACTCTCTTCTTTGTTTCAGAAGTTCACTTCACCTATATGATTACATAAATTGCTTCAAAGAAGAGCCTTGATTGGCCATTTCTGCAGGACATGTGTCAAATACATGAGTACAAATGCATTGCCAGAAAACAAAACCCAAGACAGATCCTTGAGTGTTTTTCTTATACCAAATTTGGGACAAAAAGGTGATGATAATACAACAAACCAAAACTTACAAGGAATATTTAAGAGCATCATCTAACTCCATGATGGCGGCTTGATTTCCACATCTGTAGCAGTAGTTTGGTGCACTAAATATTGTAACTACATTCCTATCATGACACCAATTATAGCCCTGAAAAAAAAAAAATTAGACAAAAAGTTTTATGAATGCCAAAATGAAATCATAACTATAACCAAACATAGGCACGTTAAACGTGCATGAGCTATTTTGAATGCTTCAGTGTAACTTTAATGCTTCGGTGTAACCTTACCAAGAGTGATGAATCTACTTCTTTCATCCTAAATGTAGATTGGGTTTTCATGCGAAATTGCGTATTGCGGTACATAAATGAAAACGCGAAACGCTCAGCTGAGTCGTTCCTCAAGCTATATATTCACTTTCCTCTGTCTTTCCCTGTTACATCATGCAAGTTAAACAAATCGTTAAAGTGAAATAAATTTCTACTCACCAAACGTTGATTAGAAGGAAAACTCTAAGGTTTCCTCGGAGTTTCTTAAGCCAAAATGTGACTCTTCGAATACTGAATAGTTACGAAATACCAGGATTTTTATCATTGTGGTAGATGGTTGCATCATCATAATTCACGAGGTTTTCACGTGCGATTCTACTCAGTGAAACAGTCTTTAACTCCGACAAATTATTTCTTTATGTTTTAAAGGCTATTGCTTCTCAAAAGACAAGAGCCTTTTTTAAGGCATTGGTTACAAAACGAAACAGGTCTTCATACGTCCAAGTTACTATTTATCATTGTGAAAGCCAATCTGCATGAGATGTATAGTCACACAGCTGGCACGTGAAAGTGTTGGACTTTGCCCCCTTTCGTCGTTCGTACGTGAGGGAATTCGAGTTATCTTTCAGTAAACTAGTAAACAGATTTATAAAAATAACTCACGCACACAATTTGCACGTGAAGATGTTGGTCTTTGGCCCTTTTACAATTCCTACGTAAAAAAAGGGCAAATTGTTTACTACAAAATTTTCTCAAACGATTTTAAGAAATCACCTCGGCTTCATCATAACATCTGCAATTAAATTATGTTTCATGCAACGTCAAGGTTGATAACCTAACATTTATTAACATTTGTGAAACAGTCTTTAACCCCGACAACTTATTTCGTCATGTTTTAAAAGCCATTACGTCTTAAAAGACAAGAGCCTTTTTTAAGTCATTGGTTACAAAACGAAACAGGTCTTCATACGTCCAAGTTACTATTATTATTGTGAAAAGCCAATCTGCATGAGATGTACAGTCACACAGCTGGCACGTGAAAGTGTTGGACTTTGCCCCCTTTCGTGGTTCGTACGTGAGGGAATTCGAGTTATCACACAGTAATCTAGTAAACAGAATTATAAAAATAACTCATGCACACAATTTGCATGTGAAGATGTTGGTCTTTGGCCCTTTCACAATTCGTACGTAAAAAAAAAAAGGCAAATTGTTTTACTACAAAATTTTCTCAAACGATTTTAAGAAATCACCTCGGCTTTATTACAACATCTGCAATTAAATTATGTTTCATGCAACGTCAAGGTTGATAGCTTAACATTTATTAACTTCCAAGAAAATTATCAAACTGCTGAAATATATTTCTACTTATATCATGTTGCTCCACTCAATATAACAGTATCTAATTATTGTGTCAACTAGCTTCTTCCAATTTTATTCCCTAACGCTACTGTTTCTACTGAAGTTACGCATCTTTACTAAATAGAACGAAAAAGGTCGGTTGAACTTTGTAAGCGAGAGAATAATATTTTTAAAGCTTGTTTACAGGATTAACAATAATCGATACAGCTTTCAAAAAAATAGGCTGCGCCTTAAATTTCTAAAACCACATTTAATAGGGCGCATACTTTCGAATTAAAGTCTATATCTAAATGTCAATTATTGCTTGACTGGAAGAGATTTGAAAATATATGATCTTTCATACTCTACCTAGTTGTAGCAGGTGAAACAGAACTCATATTGACGTGCGTTGTACCGATAGCCGAATTAGGTCAGAAATGCCTCGAAGCAGCATCCACACTTAAATATGAACCCTTAAACAGCTGCATCATTGTTCACAGCGTTTGAATCATGAAGATATTTTATGTAATGCTTCCAAACACCTGTACCCGTAATAAAAGACGAAAAAATTGTGAAGGATCAAGATGGCGGTCTCAAAGTGCCCTTGTTCGACCTTTACCAATGCCATGTTTAAATAGATGCCAAGATCTCATTGGTTCCTAAGCATCAACTAATAGTACCTTCAACCTTATTGGCTCTTGCAACAAACATCCGAACATACAAAGTTACAAAGCCACAAAGATACATACGCTCACACCACTGACATATGAGCTATTTTTTCAAAATAGCTCAAAAACTAGCCTAACATTTGAGGCTTTATTAGAAATCAGTCTCCTCTGTCACAGTGCATCTAAAATACACTTGTACGCATACAAAATCTGAGTTTATAGAAGGAATAACCTGCAAACTCTTTTCCTTATAACCACTTGTACAACATTAGAAACTTGTAAGTATATAAGGTCATTTTTTTGGAAAAGTCACTTATCTACATGTCTACTAACCTCCATAACAAGCTGATGAGCTCTGGCAATAAGAGTAAGACCATTAGTGTGATTAAATGTTTCAGATATATCTTGACCAAAAGTGTAACCAGCACCGCGGGGAGAGATCCCCCAGCCACCCCTGTCATCTGGATCACTCCACAGTAGATCACACATGGGTCCCTGTAAGTACAAAGGAGATATTGTTTCCACTCCATAAGCAGTAAATCATTCATTACAAGGTTCCATATTAATTTTTTACCAAACTTAGCCCAGTTGTTCAAAGGCCAATTAACATTAACTTGAGGTTAAATTCTAATCTGGTTGTCTTTTTAACAGAGCTTTGAACAACCAGTCCTTATCATCATGACAAGGAAGTCAGAAACACACAATGTAGTTCACCCTTTAAAATATTGCATTATAGTTAAAAACATCAGGGTTTAAGGCAGCTCTAGGGCCTTTGCAGACAATTTGTCCCTTCAAGGGCTTTGGAAGGGGGCAAACCAGAAAAAAACGTGGAATCAAATAACTCTTCTTATGCCAAAATGACATTTAATATGGCTTGGTTTTTGTATCTCAACCACATGTGTTCTTTCAGCCATTTTGCCTGAAAATTGCAGCTTTCGTTAGATTTTTTCCCCACTTCAGGTTTCACATCACTGATGTATTCTTCAACACTTAATTTCTTCCCTTTAGCACTGAAGATAACGCATTGCCTCTTACCGCCATTGATTTTGGTGGAAATGTGGGTTAAGGTATCTGCACTGGCAAATTTTCAACCTTTTTTTTCGCCCTCAAAATCCACCAACAGTAAGATTAGGTCATGTAATAAGCGTATCTATTTTTATTTTTCCAATTTACCTCAGCATCAAAGAAAAAAACACCTAAAAAGTTGCCTGATTTACCAGAAATAAAAGATAAATTTTTCCGTTTCTAAGGAAGGTGATTGTGGGAGGCCACAGGAGAGAAATTTGACGCTCGTGTTTAGGACTGACAGCATCAAAACATAGCAGGAGATCACAGGCTAAAGAGCTTTACGCTTGTGGCTTTTCAGATCCATGTACTTCAGAGAAAACCTATGAAATTAAATTTTTTATAGAAAGATTATTTAGCCGCAATAAAAAGCTTTAGGCTTTAAGAGAGGTCAAAGAGTAGCAGTACTATAAAACTCCATCTGAGATCAAATCCTGTCAGAAACAAACCACAGGAAACATGAGACAGACAAGGTTCATGACCTTTGAAGCAACAAGAGCGGCAAAAGTAAGATTTGCTTAGTCAGAGTTTGCACTGTATATAGAAGCAAAAGTAAGAAAAAAAGGGAAACTTCTGATGTTAAAAAGCTAACCCTAAGGTCACGTTTCACACCATAATGAGCTTATGAGTTGAGTTGTAAGCCTTTCAATCGACACTTTACTTCAAACATGTGCCCACCAGGATTCGAGAACTGCAATATTGTTTTGCTACCACGTTCATATTCCTCATCTTCTCATTTTGCCAGTAGCATGAATGTTTGTCTACTCCCAAACCTTTCTCTTGTTTTTCAGCTCCTTTTTCCCCACTTTCCAACGCTTGGATTTTCTCTCACAGCTTTACAGACTTTACACATCTCGCGCTTCTTTTTTTGGCTGCACTACATGTATGTCAGCGCTCCAAGCTGCGACCATTTTGGTCGCCATGGGGAGTGAAAAAAAAAATTGGCGACTGAATTATCGGCGAAAGTCGCCATTTGGCGACCAAAGGATATAAGCTCAAAAGAATAAAGTTGACTTCACGTTTTATCGCTTTTTAACTGAATCATCGTTAAATTAAAGAAATATTACCAAGTTTTTCTTCTGTGTAAATTCAATGATGAATCTGTTCCTCTTGCATGGCAAGACATGTGTACAGTTCTGGCATAAGGATCTGCGTATCGCAGCTTCGAATTCATTGAGCGGCCATTTTGAAAACTCAGGTGGGAGAAACTGGGGAGAGCCCAAACTACTTCCGGCGGGGGTTGACTTACACCCAGGCCACCCCGACAGAATACTGAATACGTTGTCATGATAAATTCAAGTGTTAGTACTGCTTTTTCGTGATTAGAAAACCATATATAGATATTTATTAGGATAACTAAGAATAACTTGATACTGATATACGTCAACAATGAGTGGAAGTTATTCAGGCAAGTTTCATTTAGCACGTACAAACAGTATTTTTGTCATCAACTTTGAAGTAAGAAACGTTTATTTTGACCAGAAGTATTGTTATTGTTATTGTTATTGTTGATTCAAGTTTTAATTTACATATGTGAGTGGTTTCAATGCCAATGATTTAGCTAAAGAAAGATGTTTCTTAGCAAGTAGACGGTACGAACAAATGTATATTCACGTAATCGTATCTGATCAGATTTGTTTCAATGATATCACTGCAAATACATGTTCCGGGTTTCAACATCCGGTTTTGTAGTAAATTGTTCTGGTTACCTCTCATAAATGTCTTTGCCTGTTTTTGCCATCTTGTACTGCATTTACAACCCGCAGGCAAGTAACAATGGAGTGTTAAAAACACGATTTATTTCCGTACACAACGTTCAGCAGTAGCTCCTTCATGTAAGTAACATGAAGTGTCTTGCGTTAATGAAACGACAATTTTTGGCGACCGAAATTTTCCATTGGCGACCATTTTAAAAATGAAGGTCGCCAAAAGGCGACTTATTGAAAAAATGAGCTTGGAGCGCTGTATGTTAGAATGATACATGACACTTCTCACGCCCACACTTATCGGAAATTCAACAGCCTAGCAACAGAGAAACAAAACCCACCCTAGGGTAATGGGGTAAGGCAAAATTTCGTTTTAAGAGTGCTGCAACAGTATTGAGCAGCAGAAATACAAAACAATATGGCGGATATCAAAGAGGATCAAAAAAAGAGAAGAAAATCAGCATACCGAGCTATTTTTCTTTGTTAACTCTCAATAATATAGGTATTTTTGAGTATGAGAATATTATTTGCACTTAGAAAAATGAAGTTTCTTTCAAAGTACTGGACTGGAAGACATGAAATATGGCAGAACTTTTCACTACTGTCTACTTAAAGTCTACAGGCTTGCACCTTCGGCCCTGGGCAGCCCCTGCAGCACTGGCCGTTTAAATTAATAACTCAGCTGTCTACTTCAAAACTTTCTGACAACCCTGCATCCAAAGTGCCCTCATCATTGCAGAATGATATCACTTTGTATCATAAGACTGTGTGATGAGTTTAAATCACTGGGCACAATAATTCCCTGCCAACTTGATGTATTACCTGCCAACATGAAAACTCAGTGACAGCCCTGCACTATAAGAATAAATCATTTATGAGACAACCAACTCTCTAGGCTTCCATTTCACATGTGACTTAAGTTTTCTCTAACCTACCTCATGGGGAACTTCCTGGAGACGATCAAGGGCTCTGATATGGTCAAGAGTGTCAATGGAAGGAGAAAGTCCTCCGTGAAGACAGAAGATCTGCAGAAGTAAGTAATGATGAACAAAATTATAGTCAAACCTTTGCATGGATTTACCATTTGTGACCTCTCACGTGAAAACGTAACGGTTTCCTGTTAAATGGCTGAAGCCATTGGGTACCCGTTGAAAACATTTACTAAAATGTTGGAGGCATTGAGAAAACTGTTGGGATTTTTCCTTTACCCGTTGAAGGCGTTGAGAAAAGCCGTTGAAACCATTTGTTCCAAAGCATTGAAAGCATTAGAAAAAGCTGTTGGGTTTTTTTCCCTTACCCGTTGAAGGCCTTGAGAAAAGCCGTTGGAAAAAATGTGTTCTAAACCGTTGGAAGCGTTGGGAAAAGCCGTTCTAGCACCAAGCCAGGGTGCAAAGAAAGTCAGTTTTACAGCTTGCCATTCGGGCAAGCTGTAGCTAGCATGTACTAGCCCAAAAGTCATTTCAATTAGCCCGAAAAAAATTTGATGAGCAGGATTGATTACAGTTCTTCTGTTATTCAAATTTCTAAAAAAATATCACTTGCCTATCGGGCAAGTTAAAAACAGAATTCACTATCCCGATAGCAAAATCCACTAGCCCCGGGGTATCGGACACCACTTTCTTTGCACGCTGCAAGCAGCGCTCACAAAAACCGTTTGTCAAAACCTGTCAATTATACAGTGCTATGATTATGTTAGCTGAGTGAAACGTAGAAAATATACAGCACAGCTAACTCCCCTCACCGCTTTGGGTCTTTGAATGGCTACTAATTATTGTTGAATCATGGGAGGTGTATATAAATAACATCATGTCTATTCTGCGATTCTGGGCTTATCTGGCCGGCTATCAGCGGTAACAAACAAGTCTGACTGTAAAATGACCAATCTTTGGCTCTGAAATTGCGTTCGCAATCCTTGAAAACTTTCGAGAATCGATGCCTTTTATTCTACTGGGAAATATAGCGAGTTCTTTAAAGTTTGAGTTAATCTCTCGTAAAATTGGGCTTGTTTTTTTACGCGATGGAACTTGATACACGTGAACTTTTTCGTTGCCTAGCACGTGACCGCAACTACTGTGATGAAAATTGTGCGATGTTTCAAAAGCGGATTGCATTGCACGAGACTATATATTGCTCTCAAAGCTCAGAAGCTCTTGGAGGTTTCTGAAGTTTTGCGATAATGCCGATGGACATTCACAAACACACAATCGAAAAAAAATTTTGGGAAGTTGAATTCGAAAGACAAGCTGTGAGAACAAAGGCTACGAGAAGTGCCTCTAGACGTCGATCAAACATTTGTTTACACAACCTTCCTTTTACTGTGGATTTGACAGATATAAAGTCATGGATTGTATTCAAGTTCTGCTAGTGAACTAACGACTTCTGCTAGTTCAATGATGCAAAATACCGTTCGAACATTTCTATTAACGTTTCGACGCAAAGCATCATCCGAGCCGTGCGAATCAATGCACAGTGGACAAAAACGGCAAGCAAAGTTAGCTCGGCTCGCTTCGCTCGCCCATTTTTCCGCCTTATATTTCCTCAACCGTGTTTTTTCTCCATATTGGAGTTATTGTGGGGCTATGCAACGCCAGAAATATGCAAAGTTTCAAGCAGAATGCTTGAAAGCCCGTCTTTGCCAATTTTTGAGGGCTCGACTTGTGGAAAAAATTGCAACTTTATCACACACGTGTTTACTTTTCCAGACAAGATAAACAACTGTGTTGACAATTGAAAGAGCATGATATAAACCAATAAAAATTTATGGTGAATTGTGAATCAAACTTCCTTTCGATAAAATAGGCAAGTAAGCGGAGAAATTGACACGCTGCGACGATCGAAATGAATAATTATATTATAAAATAATATAGATGAGGAGTGATCATGACGTTTGATTTTGTTTGGACTCAAGGCGTTGGAATTGTCTAGCTGAGCTGTAGATGTTTTGAGATCTTGCACCTCGGCCACTCGTGTCGTTTTGTTCTGATTTCAGATCGGCCTTTCTCAAGTCAACACCAAACATCGTTGAATACTGATTTGCACAGAAAATAGAAGAAAATGATCGAGAGGTGAAGTTCGAATTTTGTTTCGACCTGGGACGATTGAATTTTCAAGCAGTGCTGTAGACATTTGAGCTCTTAGCCACTGAAGATTTTGTTATTACCACACCTCCGCTAGTTACCTAAATTAAAGCCGTTCAGCTCCTTGTTCAGGAAGTGTTGAAAATAATTATACAAGAGGATTGTAAAGCGTTGGAAATCATGAAGAACCGTTAAAAACCTTTGACCGTTGAAAAAAATTAATAAAGCCGTTAGGCAACCCGTTGAAAGCATTATGAAAAGGCGTTGGAAAAATCACCACAAACCGTTTGGAAAAAGTTACAAGCCATTGAAATTTTTTGCACACCCATTGAAAGCGTTGAGAAAGCCGTTAAAGCCGTTGGACAAACCGTTAGCTACCCGTTGGTTAGCCGTTGGTTTTAGCCCGTTTAACACAAAACCATTAGTGCACGTTTTCGCGTGAGAGGTCGCATTTGTCTGGATTGGCTGGCCAGTCAAGTCCAGTCTTTAAAAGAGTTTTACTATTGGTCAAAAATGTCTCGCCAGATTAATCTACCCCTAACTTGTATGCGGGGAAGAAAAAATGTTTTTAGCAAAAATAGCCTTCAAAGGGAAAGACAATATTTAGTAAGTGCTTTACGGCCAAATGAACAGATATGCCCAGGACTGCAAGTTAATGTCAGTGATTCATGCTCCTTATCGTAGACATTATAAAGTGTCACCTGGCCCTAATCCTCACCTCTCTCTACATGAAGTAGCATGAAAATAATTATAAATATTTGTATCAAATATGACCTTCCAAAGTTCTGAGTTTTCTTGCATTTCTGGACATAAAGTGACTAATCACAATTGAGATCAGGAAGCAGCAAACCACCTGCTGACCCGTTTTACGGCCGACACTTATCGATTATCGATAGCCATTCTGTAATGTTCCTCTGGTCACAATACCATTCCAGAAATCTTTCTGGCATCCATCGTTTTCTTAGTTTAGCAATATTAACTGCATTCCACAAACAGAATGACGTTGAATTTTTTCCTTAGAACTATTTCACATCTGCTGTAGTACTTGAAGTATTAGTCTGCTGGCAAGCTGTCAGTCCCACCTCTCACCCCTTTTTCCTTGCAATTAATTCACCTGAATAAGCAGCTTGCACACTAGCTATATATGAAGAAAGTACATAAAATTAAAGAGATGTTACCTGTGAATCAACCAAGGCAGTCAGTGGAAGGTAGTCAAATAAATCTGTAAAGTATTTCCAAACATTGGCATTGCCATACTTCCTTAGACATTCATCATAAAATCCATACACTTGAGTGATTTGACGGCTTTCGTGGTTACCACGTAAAATGGTTATTCTGTATGGGAAACGAACCTATTACAAGACAAATAAAGATGTCAAGAATGCATACGAGTTTTTATTTTGAGGCGAACATGGGAGTCTGTCAACTTGTGGGTAAACTGTTCAATTTAGAAATCAGTTTATAAAAAGTGATGTTAGAACTTAAGCACAGCCTTAAAATTTGTATTATTGATTTACTCTTGGTATTAAACTCCTGGTTATTGACCTGATTGGTCAATTAAGTCACAATGATATTTGTCGTCTGTAAGTTAAGCTGTGCTGTTATAGGCTATGTAGACTCGTAATGTCATTGGTGCATTTCGATCCGTCTATTGACACAGTTAAACACTTGTGACCTTCTTTGGGAAAACGTACACTAACGATATTTCGTTAAACGGTTAGACCGTTAGCTGTCCGTTAGTCATCCGTTAGATGATTCAATGAAAATCGTTAGAGGCGTTAGGCAATTCGTTAGCAACTCATCCGTAGCCGTTAGAGCGTTAGTTGTATCCGTTAGAGGTGTTAGTCAATTCGTTAGCAACTCATGTATATCCGTTAGAGCGTTAGTTGTATCCGTTAGAGCGTTAGTCCAGGAAACTAAAGCATTAACTGACGATTCTATTGCTTTGCTGATCAAGGCCGCTGCCTTATGGGCGCCCTGTCGTCAGAGGTTTCTACGATTAATTTTATTCGCCCGCGGGCGACCGAAATTATAAACAAGGAGTCCGCATCGGGCACCTGAAACTAGTGATTCTTGCCAAACCCGTTTCCCAACGTCCAGTGAACGAACGACACAATTCCCTACCCGTTCTACGCTTTTGAAACGAAAAATTAACATCAAAATGCTTGGTCGTCGGCTGTAGGCAAAAGATACCGACGATAAGAAGTAAACAAACAAGCACACGTCTTGAAATCCGCTTCTCTGCAGACTTCCGCTAATTGATCTCGAATGAATTGAATGGTTGCAGGAAAACCTTCGGTATAAAAGTCATGACCTTCTTCCCGTCTTTTTGCCTTTAGAAACGTTGCTGTTGTGTGTATTTTTAAATGAAAAGATGCAAGCAAGCAAGATCCATTGTTGGTTAATTGAAATTACACATGATATATGCAAATTTTTCTTGCATCTACAACTATTGGCATGGGCTGGGAAAGGTTTGGGATTTTAATTTTTTTTCCATTTGATTTGTAGTCCTAAATAACTGAGGCTCTCTAGTAATTAAAAAAGTCTACAATCATTCAATACAGCTTTTATTCATGTGTTGTCCGTCACACAACGCTTCACTGCGTATTCAAATTCCCGGGAGTCAAATTTCAACCGAAATTTGCATAAAGTTGTTTACGAAACCGATACGGCATCTTGTTGAAAAACTTTCATCAGACATCGAGGGGCTTGCTTGATATAGTTTTTGGAAACATTACAGTCCCAAGTCAAGATACGTGTTTGCAAACAGTAGTTCTTGTCAATACGATGCAGTAGAAGTTTCATTCCAGGAGAAATTGGACGGCCTGTTTTGAAGCGCAGTCGTTTCGAGAGCAAGTCGATTTCGATTATTATTTTACTCGTTGATCACATCACTAGTGATTTTGATGCTTTCAATTTTCAGCCGTTTATCGATCGACAGCTGTACTTAAAACTTTCGCTCAATACATTGATAACAACAAGATGAACTAACCAGCCGTTAATAGATTGCTTAATAGGGAATAGCGCTCGATTACTTCCACCAATTCAACTGTTAGAGCGTTAGAACAAATCGTTAGAGCGTTAGAACGAACCGTTAGAGCGTTAGAACAAATCGTTAGAGCGTTTGGACAAATCGTTAGAACGTCAGAACAAACCGTTAGAACGTTTGGACAAACCGTTAGAACGTTTGGACAAACCGTTAGAACGTTAGAAAAGCCGTTAGCTATCCGTTAGCTATCCGTTAGTTTTCTAACGATAACGAAATATCGTTAGTGTACGTTTTCCCAAAGAAGGTCACACTTGTGTATTGTTAGTCAAATTGTCAGTTGTCACATCATTCTCTCCTGGTCAGTTTTGCTTGAGTCCATCAATAAGTTGTTTGTATGGGGCTGGTAACTGTCGACTATGATTCAGTGGCATTTGTTCTAAGTTAGTAAACCAGTTTTTTAAAGTGAGTCTTTGCGAGTACTCTGTAGAATATGTAATGTCGCTTAGTCCCAGTCGATTTGGTATTTTGTCTGTAAATGGTGTTCAGCAATGTGATTGTTGACAAAAGAGTTTCGAGACGCTAGAATCGAGTCTCGAGTTTGAAGCTTCAACTTTCGAGTTTTGAGAAGCAAGGCTTCCACCTGAAATTATTGTTTTCTGAAAGAAGGATGTCGCACAGTCATGTAGCCATTCAGAAATTTGCACCAATGATCAGTGCTTGTGGTGCAGTGTTCTGTAACTGTTTGAATTGCCAGCTTTGGCCAGCTTTCAATAAGCATAAATCAATATTTTTGATTTCAAAGATTTATCCTGCATATACAGTGTACGTAGCCTTTGCTTGCCATGTTCAAAGATTTTTACAGATGAATGGTGCCACTCAGCAATCCTGTGAATTGATTAGCTTGTCACAGTTTTATGCAAATCTTGATAAATGTGGCTAAATGTAATTTAGGCAAAGTTAACCTCGAAGCAATGCTGGTCAGCAGTTTCTCCAGCTTTACTAGGGGTGGCCCGATGCTCTAGCAGGGGCACCTCGTGAATTATATATATGCAGTTGCTTGCTTGTAGTTCTTTGCAAGGTGTTGAGTCTCGATCTTCGAGACTCCATTCTCGAAAGTTTCGAGAATCGAGAATCGAGAATCGAGAATCGAGTCTCGATGTTCTAGGATCAAGACGCGAGAGTGACCGTCAACTTACTTTTGAGCCATACTGTACTTATGAAATGACTCCTGGGTTCAAACCTTTCATCATTATTATTAATGTAAACAACAATATGTTATTGAAGTTTCGTGTGAGGAGAAATAATTAATTTTGTTAGCAAATTGTCAGAGACATAATAAAGTCCAGGAAGGCTTGTAAGGGTGTTTTTGCATCTAGAACTAGTTGAGATGAAAACTTAAAAGATCACTTGTCCTATGGGTAAGCTATTGTTGGGTGTACAAGGCTGGAGACAAGAAGGGTTGTTCTCTGTGAAAATTCCTCTCAGTAAAAATTGACATTATGTTACACATTATCAAGTTACTAACCTTTAGAGTGACTAAGAGAGTAACAGTCTCCACAGAGTAATAACCTCTGTCTACATAGTCACCCATAAACAGATAATTGGTATCTGGTGACCTTCCTCCTATTTTAAACAGTTCCATAAGGTCATGAAACTGGCCATGAACATCACCACAAACTGTCACAGGACATTTCACTTCCTGTACATTTGATTCCTTGCTGAGAATTTCTTTTGCCTAAAAAAAGACAGTTACATACAAAAATTAATATATAGCAAACTTAATTACACTTCAAAAACTCATTTATAATTAACAAACAAAAAACAAAAGAAATTTTAAAGACGAAACCCACCAGGACATTGAGTAATTTTGATTTTCAGTGGACAAAAATCTTACACTAGAACAATTTAGAGCATATTGCATTCTTTCTTACATTTTTCAAGGTTAAAAATGTAATCAATCATCTGTAGTAACACCAAAAAAAGTTTCTCATGAGAGCCCGAGAAAATGAATGTCAAATTTCAGAGAATTACATCTTACACATGAAATTTTCAAAATTTTACCTGTGTAATCACAATTCTTGTGAAATTTGACATTCATTTTATCAGACTTATATGAGAAATTTTCTTTGGTGTTACTACAGATGATTTATTACATCTTAAGCTCTTGAAAAATGTAAAAAAGAATGCAATATTCTTTAAATTATTCTGGTACAAGGTTTTTGTCCACTGAAAATTAAAATTACTCAATTTCCTGGTGGATTCTGCCTTAATGTTTAATGAGTGTCTTTATATCTGACAAAGACATCACTAAACTTAATGTCCAATTTATTAGACCAAAGGCTGTGCTCTAAAGAAAATTTCAGGGAGCCCTTCAGGCTCCCAACCATTTTGGTGAAGGCACCCAGACCTTGATTCAAACTGGTGGCCTGAATAATAACTTCACTGTAAAAATATTAAATTTGCATACCAATATACAGCGACTTCTATTTTATACAAAAATAAATTGCCTCACCAAAAATAAATTGCGTCGCCAGTTGCATTCTAGCACTAAATATCTGAATAACTTGAAAACAGCACTTTCAACCCAAAACTGATAAAAGCTCTCTTTCATTCACACTTTTATTTTTCATTTTGTTGTCAAAATTCCAATGTTCACACTAATCTGGATATATGTTTAAAAAACAACAACAACAACAACAACAAACAAAACACTTGGTCTCAGTCTCACTCAATCTCAGTCCTAGATAAATGATAGAGTGTGGGTACATAAAGCCAGCACTGAAAAAAAGTGCTTTCTTTACTTAATGTCAAGCACACAATCTCCTGAGCTAAGGGTCTAAATCCTATAAAGGCATGCCAGGAAAAAAGTAAGGATACCAAAAAGAGACAAATAACATAATTAATGGCTGTTTGAACTCAGCATTTTTCAAAAGCTCTGCTTTTATCATCCACACTACCACACTCTTGAAGACTCTTTCTAAACACATGGGGTTCAGTAAGGGCCGGGCACCAGGCAAATTGACCAGCTGTGAACACGACTTTGCCCGGCTGCTTTACATCTCAAAGAACTTCTTTTTATTACAAGGAACGATCAAAAACAGTTTTAAGTTACAATAGTGCCCTTTTCTTGATGAGTCTTATCGAGCCTAAAACATACTTTGCCGTGCAATTTCCACTTTATTACACGCCACATGAAATCCCCTCATTCGTTATGTGTTAAAAACAAGAATCGCCCCATAACACATTGCGAAAAGAACTGTGCTTCATAAACGACTACCTGAAATGTATCAGTGTTGTGAGCATGTGACCATGGCGGCCCAGAAAGAACGCGTTCAATAGCGGATTATTTTTCGGCTTCAACTAAAGGGCCTCCAGTAGAGAAAAGGCCAAGAGGTGAGTAGACTTCTTTGTGATTTACTTGCCTGTATATATTAAATGGCTTAATCATAATGTTCAACGAAGCCAGGCGTGATTTTTTATTTGTCTTATGGTTTACGCCAATGAATTAATTTTTGGTGGGTTTACGTTAAAACAGTGCTCCTCCCGTCTAGTCATTGAAATTTTAAAGATAAATTGTTAAACTAATACTTTTGTGATTCACCTTCTAGCAAAAACTCTTTGTCTCTCCAAATGTTTGTCTGACGCACTTCATCTAATCACTTAATCATGATTAAATTGTCTAGAAAAGTTATCTTTTTTTGGTTGTTGAAAGTCATTGTCTGCAGCTTCAAAATGCAGGAAAACACGTCCCTGCGACCATAGAATTTCAAAATTTTCCCGGGGAGCATGCCCCTGGAGGCCCTTGCCAATTCTTTGCCCGGGTGTCAAACTCAGTTGCCCTCCTGTTGCAAACCTTCATGAACCCCCTGTAAACACTCATCCCACTATGACAGTGACGTAAAGCAAATTGCTGAACATCTGCAATGTTGCAATTTTGAGGAAAAATGCCGAACAAGCGTGAGGTGGAAAAAAAGCAAATATACAACTGAAACCTTACTGAGTAGTAAAGGAGACATTTATTCCCTTTACGAATAGTAGCTTAGTGGCAAAATGAGGAGAGAAATTATACCTAGAGCTACGAATTCAAAACCACGTACTTGTTAATTAAACAGGTAGTCCTTGCGGATGCGGGTAGATAAACATTTAACAAAGTATTCTTTTAATGTCTTGCAGCTACTTTGAAATAAAAGATTTAAAGCATTTTGTATTAAAGCGAAGGAAGCGATCATGTAGATTGCAACAACTTCATTCTCCGCTTCGCGGATTGATGATGAATATTAGTTTACATGTACATGTGGACTGGAGTCTGTCATGTATGCATGTTGTATACGAAACTGTAAGAGCAATAATTTGTCTCCCATACCAGTTTCTTTCTAACTGCAATCTAACAATAATTGTGGGAAAATTACACCATGTTGATTGTCCTCAAAAAGCGAGCAACTTTGTTTTACCTTGTCGCAGAGCGTTTTTACTTGTGTTTCGCTGAGTTGTTTGCATTCCATTAACTGCTCGATCCATGATTCTAAATCTTTTGCTGTTGCTTTGTCGTCCACCATAGCTATCGCTGAAGTTCTACCAAGTCAGATAAATATTCGTTTATTGTTGTTAGTATGTTGCGGAGAAGCAAACAGGAATATTGCCAGAAAAATTGACCTTCAAAGATTGTCACCTCTATATCTTCAACGTCGCAAAGTAACTATGGCGGTCAACTGAATTGACACCGGCGAAGGCACATGTACGTAATATGCCAAATATGGGCAACAGCTCCATATATGCTGAGGCCTCTCCCCTAGCTTCCAGTGCTTCGCAATCAAAAGAGTTGTGTTTTCATCTCCACCGTACAGCCCTGCTCAATATAGTTTCCTCGTTCTGAACGTATAGTATTTTGACGGTGGTTTGATTTTCTGGTGAGTATCTTATCTTTTGATTTGTCTATAAGTCGATTCTGTCTCATTATGTCATCGTAGTCTTTTTAGGGCGTACTCACTTGCTGCAGCAGGAAAAGCTGACTTGTTGCTTAATTGAACGCTACCGTAGATCTACAATCAATGCTCCAAACAACGTTCGATTTTCGATTTTTTGGCCATAAACTGTGGTGAATGATTCAGTTGAAGAATAGTTGAACTTCTGAGAAATTAAAAGCTTTACCGATATAAGACCCTTGATGACTCCCCATTTGAAAGCACAGTTATATTGATATATATAGCCTTACGTAGTTGAATTGTGGGGATTGTGCACTGAGATCACATTTCTTTTAATTTGCTCTTCTTGTCGTAAACTTTCTCAACGCACTTTCTTGAGCTTCCTTTTCAGTATGCAGGTGATTTTCCTATAACTACAAGTTGACACGCCAACTTAACAACAAACAAAAATTCCATTTCCTGTAGAAAATATTAAGCAAATATTAATTTGTGATTGGATGAGGCTGAATTTATTATGCAAGTCGACTCCGAGATTTGCATAATATCAAGTCCTTCAAAAATATGAAGTAAATCCGCTTCTCATTTACACTTCAACAACAAAACTATCCTTAAGTAATTTAAAAGGGACTGGAGGGGGGGGAGGGGGGCTGGTGCAAATGGAGTGGAGGTCATACCTTTTTGTGCACCTGAAATGGGGGGCTGTATAAAATTGTGCAACCATTTCTGAGGGGCCATGTATTTTTGTGAATTGCAATTTCTGGTCCACAAAAAAGAAACAACACTGAAAACAACAAGTCAAATAATTATTATTTATTATCATGGTGTATAGCAGTCCTTTCACATTGGAAAAATAAACTTCATGTATTAGTCAGTATTACTCAGTATCACTGTTCTCTGATTCACTGTTTGAAGAGCTGATAGAGGGCAAGTACTCTTGAATTAGTGTACAAGCTTGATCACTTATAAGCCCTCTTTCCATCATTTGCTTTAGCCAGTAAACTTGTGTCCCTTTTAAGGATATTAGAGCAGCTACATTGACTTCCTTAACTGGAATCTCACCATCAGACAGTAGTTTGGAGATTAAACCAAAATTCACTTCTTCTCGTCTAGCTTTTCTCTTCTGTGCCTTTTTCTTATTTTCTTTTTTTGAATGCTTTTTTGATTTAAACTTCAGAATGTGCCCATGAAACATATCCTTACATTTGTTCTCTGCATCCTGTAGATGTTGAATGTTTTGGATAATTTTTCTCCTGAGCATTGTCAGCACTGTGATCCTTTCCTGGTCAAAAACTCTTTGGCTCCCCTTCCCATCTTTAAGTTTGTTAGACTTAGAATAGAGGCTGTTCAGGTGATCTTTGATATCTTGCTCTTCCTTCTCAACTTCCTCTTGTACTTTAACTAGCTTTTGTATATTTCCTCTTGGAATCAATTGGTCTGATGGTATGTGGACATATTGCTCGTCAAAAAACTTTGCCGCAGCACCAGAATTTTTGTTGCTCAATATGGCGTTAACAGTTGCGGAAATGTTTGAAACATGTTGATGGCTTTCATATTGGCGTCTTCCTTCTCAATGAAATAGCTTCACGAATTCACGAGCATCTTTAAACTTGCTATGACATGCCTCATAGAATTTGGGCAGCATTTCATTCATGAACTTTGCTCTGTCCGTTTTTGGGTTTAGTATCGATCCAGCCACATTTGATTTGCTCTCAAGGATGCGTGTTTTTATTACTTGGCCTTTGAAATTCAATACCCCAAAACTCAATGTTTGATGACTTGTCGAGGGAACTGTTTATGCACTGGATTTTCTTTATTTGCATCACATTCCTGTGCTTTTTTCTGTAAAATATTCCTTTCTCTTTCTTAAAAAATGTGTAACCTCAACCTTGGACATACCTGAGAGGCAGATATTAATAAATGTAACTTGAACGTTTTGAGGGTGGGTCACCTTATTTCATTTGCAGACTCGAAGGGGGGGCCACATTATGTTATGCAGTGGCAAGAAGAGGCCCACGGGAAATTATGGATAGGAAAATTAAAATGTACCACCCCCCCCCCTGCCCCCCGTAATAAAATTAATGACTGGTCCCTTAAGTCTTTTTGGATATCATATTCTCAATTTTTAAAATGTTTAAAAAGGATTTTTTTTTATGTGTAAAACATGTTACAGTTAAAATATGTGTCATCATAGGTGCAAATTAACAACACTGGTTATAATATTCTCAACACTGTCGCTCACCAAGATTAGTTGAACCATAGGTAGAAACCGTGAAAGAAAAGAAAATTTAAAAAGGGGGAAAAAAATGAGACAATTACTTTGTGAACTTTATATCAGCTATAAAATTGCTCAAAGAAAAGTCATCTAATCTGTCTTTGTTATATCTAAAAGGGGTTCTTCACCCTCTGACACACTAGACTGTTCACAGTCCCTTATTTTTCCGTGAGATCATCGTGATATGGGGCGTCTTACTGTTAATGACAGCTGTCTTGATTTTCAAATGTACTGAGGGGGGCTGGTGTTGGGGGGGGGGGGGGGGTTTGGGTGAGAAAAATAGAGGGACTGTAATAACATCACTGCAGCTCGCGTTTACAGCGCGCGTTGTACCAGTAACATAGGCATTTGATTGGTCATTAGACAATAGATGGTAATTTGCATTGACAACTCGTTTAGTTTAAGTTACCGACACTGACAAGGCGTTGATAAGTCGTTCTTTTCTATAAAACATACACTTTTATAATACCATAAGGCACATCTTGCGCAAACACACAAAGAAATTTTGGCTGTTCGTGGATGAATCACATAAGCCAACATGCTTTTGAAGCATCCCGGCCAGGGGAATGTTTTAACACCACAAGAAAGACGGCCTGTCAGAAATGCCTGGCTTTTTAGCAGGAGGTTGAATTGTGTTAATCTGTGGTGAAATGAGCATGCTTAACGCTTCGATTAGGAAAATGTTTCACCTGTGCATGTTTGCCGATATTATTTAGAGGAATGGAACGCACAATATTGATGCTAAATGTGTCTGGCATGTTTTTCATCGCCAGCAGAGTTTCTTAATTAATGAATAGTAAAAGGCGTGAAATTCCTGTCATGCCTCCTGAACACGAGCTACAGCGATGTTATTACAGTCCCTCTATTTTTCTCACTTCCTCCCAAACCACCCCTGCCCCCTTAGTAGTTTTGACACTCATGTTAGATGGCAACCCGCAATGCATAGCACTCAATCTACATGATCTTATGGGAAAATAGGGGACTGTGAACAGTCTACTGACACACTTGTTTACATCAAAATACTTTCATCCTTAAAATGAGTTTACCTCTCTGAAACTCAGGTGTGCCCAGTAACGTAAGGCTTTAGGAGCTCGCTAGGCCTGCTGGAAGAGATCGGAAAACGTGTTGTGTTCTTGTTAGCAAAACGTTATGAGTGCAAGCCTTGTGAGTCTACGGAATCTGCAAAATCCTGTGTAATCGTAGAGAAATTGGAGTGTTGTAAGAAACAAGCCTCAGGCCTGGAATAAATACAGTTCAGTTCAAATTTGTCTACACTCAGGTCTGTAATGTTCCCATCTTCATAGCAGCCATGACCTTTTCCTATTCATTGGCAGTTTCATGATGAGAAGGAAGCTTATTTAAGCTGATATTCTTCATATAATAGTTGTCATCCTTCAAGTGTTTCTTTTTTTGCTGTTCTTGCTGTGTTTTTGAGGCAGTACTTGGGTTATTCACATAATGACTCAGTCAATTCCAAGTTTGCCCATCCCCCAACTCGGGCATTTATCAGGCATGTTGTTTCAGAAAGCTGCAAATACCACGTGGTGGGGCCAGAGTTTTTAAACCTGATAATACACTCCTGCAACTCATTCTTGCACTTATATTTAGATAAGGCGGAATTTATTTTGTTTAATAAACTGGAGGCAAAATTTAGCCGTGTCTTTATCAGTTTGAGCATATTTGAATCTCAAATCGTGGGCAGGGTTTTCAGAATACTAGCCTGGAACAGCCTGGTTGTCTCTCTCTGCTTATCATGGAAATCTGAACTTATCCAATATCTGGTACAACTACGACTCTTTCCACTTTGGCATAGAAATCAAAATTTCTAAACAAACGTCAATTCACATAGAAGAATTTTTGAAGAATATTCTTGAAAATTGGTCATGAATATCAGGCTGACGGGTGATCTAGTTGTTTAAAAACATTTACTGGCTGCAATATTATGAAGGTATCAAGACACAGCATTTTAAAGTCCTCTTATTTTGGATATGTTGTACATGTACATTACATTCTCCTTGATCTTTCTCGAATTTCAAAACTGGAACGCTCCTAAAAAGGCTTAAAGGGCAAGCAGAACTGATCGCAAACTGTGCGTTTTTATACAGCGCTCTTGCGACCTTTTGCGGAAATAGTCCATGTTTGTCTGAGTCTTGGTAGGGGTCACGTTTTTGTGATGTCATCTATGCCTAGTGCTATTAAAGTGTGTTACATTAATTTTAGCAAGTGGGGCTTAAAAACAGGGTGAAAATGCCCCACCTGGGACAACACCAAAATTGCATTTTCCATTAAATAAGCAGCAAATACCATTTAAATTTATGGGAAATCTGTAATAATCTAAGCAAAATGCATCATGAAGCACCCTACACAAATTGCTCCTAGCTGCTAGTTATAAATTATTGCACAAAACATCACATTGATTTGTTTAATATCAATGACAGAACTATAAACTAGTCGGTTTTGGTCACGCTTGGAATTGACTGAGCTACATGTATAACATGTGAAATCGTTTGCCATTTTCTCCAGCTCTGCCCTTACAAAGAGCTCATAAGATTTTAAGGGCAAGCAAAATAAGTACAAAAATGAATAAAAAAGTTAATAATTCCAGGCAAGCAAAATGCAAGCCTGCAAATGTATTCTTAGAGGGGCAATGGTCAGTGGCACTTTACAAGCTGTACAGTGAGGTTTTTGCAAAAACTGTCAACATTCTTGGGATGCCTTTGTTGTACCAATTAATATGCATGTTACGTGGCTGCAAAGGCATGGTGTTGAGTTTAAGGTCCATTAGATGTCCCCGTAGTAATCACATAAATGTAAATTTCTGCAGCAAATGCAAGGTTTGGTTTGTAAACAAATGCAATTCAGGAGTACACAAACTGTGCTAATGCAAGACTTTTTGATTCACCTTGCCTAAATGTGGGCTTTTTTGAAAACTTCCTAATCCCTCATTTTCAACTTATTTGTTAGGGGTTTTAACAGCAGCATAAATACCCACTTTTTCCTCTAAATAATGTAAAGCAAACTTGTGTCATTTCCCAAATAATTTTGTGAGCAGACAACTGGAATGGTTTTTGATTTATTGCAATAATATTTAATATAAGGTTTTTTATGTCTTTGATTGTAAAGACCAGTAGTCCTCAAATCAATTGGATATGTTTAGTTTATAAGGTTTGATGATTTAGCATTTATCCTGCTCAAGCAAGTATGTTCTTTTATTGGTTGATTTTTTTATGGTAAATTTCTTCTCATGTCCCCTTAGGAATATTGCAACCCTGCACTATGCAAGATATCCTTTGTCAATACTATTGGTGAATACTCTTTGGCTATATAAAGAGAGAATCCTGTATTATAATGATGGAAAATATTCTAGTCATGCCTTTACATGTCAATCATTTTATTACAGCGTGATTTGTAAGCTTCAATATGTCTTACCCTCCTTATGGTGGTGGACCAGGGTATCCGCCCGCTGGGGTAAGTAGTCATAAAATGTTATAGCATAAACATGGGGAACAAAACATTGCAATTTGTGGAGGTGAGGGGTGGGGATGCTACAATTTATTTTTCATCTATTTGTGCCACCATTTCATACAACAAATTAGAACATCACATTCAGTTTGAGACAAATTTATTATGATACCATTACTGTTTTTTCACCATCTACAGTTGTGTTCAACAGAAACATCTTGGACTTTTAATGACATTAATTTTTTTTTAATGTTGCTCATTTTTCAGCCTGGTTACCCCCCTGGTCCAGGATACCCTGCACCTGGTTATCCTTCTGATCCAGGCTACCCTCCCACCGGGGGGTACCCACCTGCTGCACCAGGATACCCACCTGCTCCTGGTGGCTATCCTCCTAGCTATCCTCCTACTGCTGGCGGATATCCACCTCCCCCAACGGGAGGTTATCCACCAGCACCAGGTACAATCTTACTTGTTTATATAGTAAATATTGAACAATGGCGACAGTATACATTAAGTTATGAAACTTGTTCGAAGATCTGTGTATACCATCAGTCAAAGTTAAGTTTATTATTACAATGTAGCTTAGCTATGAGTAACCCAAAAGGCTGGAGTTCAATCCAGTTTCTGAAGCTCAAAGCATTAACTGGGGTAGTCCACAAGATCATCTCTGTCATTTTTCCAAAGTACACGTAGCATGTGCAAACACTGAGCAGACAAAGTGTAATTATCACACCCCTCACCTGATGGGTTCGAGTGAAGCAGCATTGAGATACTAAAGGTTAGAGTTACATGTACACCTGGTTGGAACTTTTGATCTTTGGGCTGGGGTAATTTCCTTACATCCATCTAGCACACAATTTACTGTCTGCAAAGCTCAGCTAATCAGTTTCCTTTTTGACATGACCCTCTTCTACAGTTGGAGAGAAAATTTGAGACACTTTGTGCTAAAGGGCCTTTCTGACATTTTGCCAAAACATTCCCTTTTCCACCCACCTCCAAGCAGCGTTTTGCTGCTGTTTGAGCTACCGGTAGAAAACAAAAAATGCCCCAACTTTGAATGGAAGGGACAGGGGATAGGTACATGTACAGTGTATGTGTTGTTTTGTTCTCAAAAGTACCCTATTTGAGGACTTTGTTTCAAATACTTTGTCAGAATTGTACATGTAGCTACGCTAACTGTGGGTTGCTAGCTTTGTTTTAAAAGCCAAAATTACTAGCTACTGTTGTTATTGAGCTATTTTGAAAAAATAGCTCATATGTCAGTGGTGTGAGCGTATGTATCTTTGTGGCTTTGTATCTTTGTAACTTTGTAACTTTGTAACTTTGTAACTTTGTAACTTTGTAACTTTGTAACTTTGTAACTTTGTAACTTTGTAACTTTGTAACTTTGTAACTTTGTAACTTTGTATCTTTGTAACTTTGTATGTTCGGATGTTTGTTGCAAGAGCCAATAAGGTTGAAGGTACTATGAGTTGATGCTAAGGAACCAATGAGATCTTGGCATCTACTTAAAAATCACATTGCTAAAGGTCGAACAAGGGCACTTTAAGACCGCCATCTTGATTCTTTACAATTTGTTCGTCTTTTATTACGGCTACAGGTGTTTGGAAACATTATATTAAATATCTTCATGATTCAAACGCTGTGTACAGTGATGCAGCTGTTTAAGGGTTCATATTTTAGTGTGGATGCTACTTCAAGACATTTCTGACCAAATTCGGCTATCGCGAACAGTACCACGCACGTATTTATGAGTTGTGTTTCACCTGCTTCAAGGTAGAGTATAAACGATCATATATTTTCAAAGCTCTTCCAGTGAAGCAATAATTGATATTTAGATATGGACTTTAATTCGAAAGTATGCGGCCTATAAAATGTGGTTTTAGAAGTTTGAAAAGCAGCTTATTTTTTTAAAAGCTGTACCGAGTATTGTTAATCCTGTAAACAAGCTGTAGAAATATTATTCTCTCGCTTACAAAGTTCAACAGACCTTTTTCGTTCCGGCAAAACAACAACAAAAAGGAATAATAAGTGAACAACATGATACATCCTTCCTGTATACTAAGCATTATAGTTATTGAAATGTATTTTATTTAGTAAAGATGCGTATAAACTTAAGTAGAAACAGTAACGTTAGGGAATAAAATTGGAAGAAGCTAGTTGACACAATAATTAGGTACTGCTTTATTGAGTGGAGTAACATGATATGAACAGAGATATATTTCGGCAGTTTGATAATTTTCTTGGAAGTTAATAAATGTTAGGCTATCAACCTTGACGTTGCATGAAACATAATTTAATTGCAGATGTTGTAATGAGGCCGAGGTGATTTCTTAAAATCGCTTGAGAAAATTTTGTAGTGAACAATTTGCGTTTTTTTTAAGTACGAATTGTAAAAGGGCCAAAGACCAACATCTTCACATGCAAATCGTGTGCATGAGTTATTTTTATAATTCTGTTTACTCGATTACTGTGTGATAACTCGAATTCCCTCACGTACGAACCACGGAAGGGGGGCAAAGTCCAACACTTTCACGTGCCATCTGTGTGACTGTACATCTCATGCAGATTGGCTTTTCACAATAGTAATAGTGACTTGAACGTATAAAGACCTGTTTCGTTTAGTAACCAATGCCCTAAAAAAGGCTCTTGTCTTTTAAGAAGCAATAGCTTTTAAAACATGAAGAAATAAGTTGTCGGAGTTAAAGACTGTCTCACAAATGTTAATAAATGTTAGGTTATCAACCTTGACGTTGCATGAAACATAATTTAATTGCAGATGTTGTAATGAAGCCGAGGTGATTTCTTAAAATCGCTTGAGAAAATTTTGTAGTAAACAATTTGCCTTTTTTTTAACGTACGAATTGTAAAAGGGCCAAAGACCAACATCTTCACGTGCAAATTGTGTGCAAGAGTTAGTTTTATAATTCTGTTTACTAGTTTATTGTGTGATAACTCGAATTCCCTCACGTACGAACCACGAAAGGGGACAAAGTCCAACACTTTCACGTGCCAGCTGTGTGACTGTACATCTCATGCAGATTGGCTTTTCACAATGATAAATAGTAACTTGGACGTATGAAGACCTGTTTCGTTTTGTAACCAATGCCTTAAAAAAGGCTCTTGCCTTTTAAGAAGCAATAGCTTTTAAAACATGAAGAAATAAGTTGTCGGAGTTAAAGACTGTTTCACTGAGTAGAATCGCACGTGAAAACCTCGTGAATTATGATGACGCAACCATCTACCTCAATGATAAAAATCCTGGTATTTCGTTACTATTCAGTATTTGATGAGTCACATTTTGGCTTAAGAAACTCCGAAGAAACCTTAGAGTTTTCCTTCTAATCAACGTTTGGTGAGTAGAAATTTATTTTACTTTAGCAATTTGTTTAACTTGCACCAGATGTAACTGAGAAAGACAGAGGAAAGTGAATACATAGGTTGAGGATTGACTCAGCTGAGCGTTTCGCGTTTTCATTTATGTAGCGCAATACCCAATTTCGCACAAAAACCAAATCTACATTTAGGATGAAAAAGGTAGATTCATCACTCTTGGTAAGGTTACACCGAAGTATTATAGTTACACTGAAGCATTCAAAATAGCTCATGCATGTTGAACGTGCCTATGTTTATCAGAGTCAGTGCTCAAGACTGCCTGAGGGTAGCCAACTATTTGTAGCCATGTTCAAAAGTCAGTTTGTTTCCATGAAGCAATGTTTTTCTCTCTTGTCTTTCAAGGTATGATGCCAGGGGTTATACCTGGAGGACCACAGCCTGGTTATGGTGGCGGAGGAAGTTCTTATGGAGTGCCACCCCCAGTAGGTGGATATGGAGCTCCACCTCCAGCTGGGGGATATGGTGCCCCACCTCCTGCCAGTGGATATGGTGCCCAACCCCCTGTCAGTGGGTATGGTGCCCCACCTCCTGCTAGTGGATATGGAGCACCACCCCCTGCTAGTGGATATGGAGCCCCACCTCATAGTGGTGGGTATGGAGTACAACATCAACCTCTACAGCAGAGCTATTCTCCCTCTCAAGGTATTGGACATTTTTTATCTTTTTTGCAGATTTAAAGATTGTTTTAATATTATAGGATTCCATGAGTAGATTTCAGATCAATGTATAATCAAAAAAAATTCGTAAAACTTTGTGGTTTTTGTTTGATTTAAATATAATTATGAGTATGATAACAGAAATGAACTGGGATCCACAAAGCCCTGCAGTTACAATAATGATAAATCAGACCTGATACAGGCACAGCAGATTTTAGAAAGCAGAGTTGTATTACCGTAAGTAACGTACCTTAATGTTGTGTTGGATGGCTGTGGTTCACTGTATGATCTATTTTATTTATTACCAATAAATGAAAGTCTGCTTTGATGGCACACTCTTTCCAGCAGCTGATATCTTTATGCATACAGTATCCAACTGATTCTCTTATGAGGACTTAAAATAACCAATTAAGTAAATTTTGTAATTTACTTGAAGAAGCCGTGAAGACAAGGTTTCAAGCTGAGTGTGAATACCTGTAGATTTCGTCTTGTTATGTTTAGTGACTTTAATATTATCACTTACATTCCTCAAAAGAGAAATGCATGAAGCATTAGCTACTGGCAGATCTTATTGATTTTTCTACTAATGGTTTAATTGTTTGTTTTGTTTGGCCTTTTTTTTGTTGAGGTATGGGGCTATATCATTAAGTACCTGCCAGTTAGTTATATGCATGAAAAAGACCTCATAAAGTGATGTGTTTTCTGAGTAAAAATTACTACCTTTTCCAGCTGTAGTTTTTGCTAGTCATCTTTTTTGTTTTTTTTTAGCCAATGATCAGGGCTTTCACTAAGAGCCAGGGCCCATTGCAGGGATTTACCCTGACAACTATGAGCATGACCCCCGACTTCTGTCAGGAAACAAGAAGAAAATAGAACCAAATGAATTTTGTGGCTGTTCAATTACCCACCTACTAATAAGACCCAGCATTTTGATGATGTTTAATATTTTTCAGCTCCAGTGACTCACAGTGCTCCCCCACCCACGGCACCTGCATCTGCTCCTCCACCAAAACCTCAAGCAGCCCCAGCAAGACCTCCACCACCTTCTGGCAGTCACGTAAGTGGATGGAACAATTTGATTGCATATTGTGCCCTTAAAAGCTAAGGACTGAATTGTACATAAGACGTCCTCTCTCAGCAATGTGTGTATGTATGTATGCATGTAACTGTAGCTTGTCCAGTTTTTTCCTGGAGGTCTTATTTTCTCTATAAAACAAGAAACTCTGGAATTCATAGCATTGTGAAGCTTGCTTTACATGTAGGCATTTAGACAGTGGAAAAAGGGAAAAATTATAATTATAATACATGTATGTATATTGAGTGGAAATGCACTGGAATTCCTGTCAGTGCTTAAGCTTCAGGAATAATTTGTAGCCCTTTCTTTTATTTTCTTCTGCATTTGCAGTTCTCAGTGACCCTTTATACTCATAACTGAACAGCTGGAATAGGTTATGGTCTTGGCAAGTTAGCAATAACTGTTTGCTGAGTTTATCCTTCTTTGCTTTTCCAGGGAGGTGTTCCCACTGCTCAGATGGCTTCTATGTCTTTGACTACAGTAAGTAAATTTTATTGTTCACATGACATGTACAAACATAAAGAAAATTTAATGCAAGCAATGATTCCTTTAGCTGGGGGGTGGGGGGGGGGGGGAATTATTAGCAATTAGGTCTTGAAAGTTGACAATTCATTATGGACTACTGCTGCCTGTTAAAATAATGATGTCTGTTGTAAAAAATTAACTCAGGCTACTATTAGGAACCAGTCATTAGAATATATGTAAGTATTGACAGAATGTCCTTAGACTACTGTTAATTTGTTTTCTTTGTAGAAGTATGGTCATCCTACTGTATTTCCAGCCTCTCCATTTGATGCAGAAGCAGATTGTGAGTTGCTAAGGAAAGCAATGAGAGGAGTAGGTAAGATTGACTCAAATAAATTAAAGAAATGCAAATTGTGAAATACCAAGCTGTATGCCTGGGCAATGGTCTGGTAATATACCCTAGTACCCTATTATATACCCTACCGCTCAATACAGTTTGAATCAGGCCCAATCTGTAGACTTTCCTCAGCTAGTCAGTCTCTGACAACTGATATAAATTTACATGCATGCTAGTCAGTGCCCCGTTTGGAAACACTTACTTCACAGTGTTTGTGACCTCTAAAATCTTTAGATCTTAAGTCCTGCCCAGTGGTGGAGTCTTTATTATTTTTCAAAGAATGCTAAAATTTCATTTCTTTTCCTTTTGATATTTCAGGGACTGATGAGCAGGCTCTTATTGACATTATTGTGAAACGAAGCAATGCCCAGAGAGTAGAAATCAGAAAAAGATACAAAACAATGTTTGGCAAGGTAAGCACTAAGTGTGCATAATATTCAGTGTTGGCAGCCTAATGTTTAGATGTTTGGGACTCTTCTTTGTCAAGTTCTCATGAAATGATGGCCACTACATCTTTCCAATTTACATACTAAGTGACCAACTTGCTTTTCTCACATTTTTTTGACGTTACAAAGTATTGTACCACATTTTTGTGTCGCCTTTGATGGTCGGAATACTATGCTTCATTTGTGGGTGGTTCTTGCTTACGATTTATCAGAGGACTATCACACATGAAGCGTTTTTTTTTGTTTTTTTTTTCCAATGTGGCATACAGTTCAAGGTTATTCTGATCCGGATAGAGGAATAATATTAGTGAAGACCTGTGTCAGTTAGTGTCTTGAAAATTGCATTTAATTAACCCTTTTTTGATAGTATCCATTGTGTCAATCAATTAATAGTAACCTTTTTATTAATCTATATGTTATTTGACATTGTTAGGATCTAATGAATGACCTGAAGTCAGAGCTTAGTGGTAACCTGGAAGATTGTTTGTTGGCTTTACTCGAGCCATCCTCTCTGTATGATGCCAAGTGTTTGAGACGTGCTATGAGGGTAAGGCAACACTAAACAGTATGTTATACATGTCTTGATCTTTTATCCCTTTGTATGCACAATACAATCAGTGTTAATGTTTTATTGACCTTTATTCTCCTTATTATTTTTCAGGGTGCTGGAACAGATGAGGAGACATTGATTGACATTCTTTGTACCCGTACTAACCAGGTTTGTTGTTACATGTATAATAAAGTGTACTGGGCTATCATTAAAGCTTAAAGAAGATGGTCTCTTAAGGAAAGTAGCTACCATTAAAGTCTGAATGTGGAGCAAAAATAATATGTCATGCAAATGTTTTGCTGTAACTTTCAAAAGACCATAAACACCATCTAATAAAACACTAGAGCTTTGCACATTTTATACAGCCAGAGGCACTTTACCAAACTGGCAACTCACTTTCACCGCAATTTTTGTTACCAGAATAATTATTGTCTTCTTTCCATTGTGACCAAAATGGTTGCAGCTTGGAGCACTGTGATATCGATGGTCTCAGTCATGGCATTTTCTTATGTTTCCTAGCTTTACATTCAGATTCAACACAGTTCAGTCATTTGAAGTTCTCCCTTGGTTATTTCCAGTTCAACCAAGCATCCAGGCACCATAATATTACAAAAGCAATTTTGAAATTTATATGTTGAGGTTTCTATATAATAGTTATGATTGTGTGTGGAAATGAGAGTTTTCAGTTGTCCTGTGACATGTCATGTGATTGGTTCAAAGGCTTTGTTGTGAAATGATAGGAATCTGCAAAATGAAATATTATCCACTGTCATGGTAGATATGCGTTGTTATCGCTTTGAACAATGGACTGACCTGAGTCTTTTTAAACCAAAATTACAAACTCTGTAGACTGTAAATTCCTCATTAAAGATGTACACTGTTTGTTCGATGTAGAAAGGAAGTGGGACAATATGATGCAATGAAGTAAGCAGATTTGCATCAGTAGGTAATGATAATCCAAGAATGAATGCTTTAAAAGCATCAGCTGTCTATATTAATTTTGAGAGACAGACAGTTAACTGTTATTCAGCTGGGATCAGTTGTTATTATGCTTAGGTGTTGCGTTTGTTTTATATGGGTGTCTCTATCTCCTGATTTTTAGCATCTAATTATTATGAAGACATTGTTTCCATAAATTAACCGGTTATGTTTTCTTTCATGACAGGAAATAGCTAACATCAAAAGGAATTATACTGAATGTGAGTACCAAATTTTATTTATGTTCTTTTAAAGACTTACGTCTACCCTTTGTTGTGATCCTATGTACAAGCAATCTTGATGTTTAATCTAGGCCTTCTTAGTTTTACTGTTCTTTTTGTCATCAAATTCTTAGAAATTATGGCATTCATTACCCATGACACTATGAAGAAAAATAATGTGAATAACTTGACACGTTTCTTCTGCAGTAAGCTGCTCATTTTGTATATGCTTTGTAATTGGATGCAACTGAATTGCAATGTAAATACATGGTACAAGTCCACTCTAGTTTCTGTTGAATGCCAATTCAAACATCTTCAATAGTTGGCCATTATTATGACATACTTCACCACTTTATTTTTTCTGTAAAGTACTACTGCTCTGTCTCAACTGGGGAAAATGAAGGAAGAACAAAATATTCTGTAGCTGATGGCATGCCTAGCAAGCGTTTCCGTTTGGTTTCGGAGCAAAAAAAGACCGTGGAAGGAGATTTTCGGTTTTGATCGCGCGAGAAATTAAAATTTGACTCTTGTTCCTCGTTCTTTGCTCCTAAACGGCACAGAAACGCTTGCTACGCAGGCTATGCAGCTGGTTGCTCAATACTGTAGTCGTGCAAAAAAATCTATATTTCATTACAAACTTTTAAGTTTTCCATAATTACGAGTTAAGTACAATATCCATGGCCTGCTAAGGAAGTGGAAGAAAATGCAAAATGGAAGGCCAGAAAAACTGTTTTTTGTTTAGGGAAGAGTCAGGGAATTTTTATGTTTCAGTGAAGTCCAACAGTAAGAAAGCAACAGTCATCTAAATATCAAGTGTGGTTTTTCAGAAGCAAATATTTTAAATCTTTTACTTAGATTACAAGCGTGACCTTGAAAAAGACTGTGTGAGCGAAACCAGTGGTCATTTTAAGAGGCTTTTGGTCTCTATGTGTCAGGTAATGAAAATATTTTCCCAGCTCCTAAATGTGACGTTCGTAAAACTGTTACAGTTACATGAGAATAAACCTTGGAGGGGATGTTTGGATGGAGACAGGGTGATACATTGCTAGATAACAGCGGTGAGCGATGCACTTTAACCAGAAGAGAGGCTTTTTCCCTTTGAATATGCCATGACGCTACTGAACAAAGTTGTATGGCTTAAAGTCTATCCCTTTATAGAGACGATCTGCCCAAACATTTTGGCAAACCCACTGCCCAAAAATGCTAAAAACCCCTTTGCTTTAGCTTCCTATTACCACGATATCAATATTTCTCACGTGTCTTGAACAAGACAAGGTAGGGGTTGTTACGTGGAAACGTGTCTCACTTAAAACACTACAAGTTTGTGAGTGTTGCACCAAATCTTCCACTGTTGGAGGTTGGATAGATAGAGACAGTCATGTTGTGTTTGTACACGCACTTTTCCCCTGCAACACTACATGAGGGTGAACACAGCAGATCCTCTACTTTTTTCCCCAAGGATTCTATGGAAAATAATGAGGTAGGTTGGGTGGGAAAGCAGGGCACTGTAGTGTATGTTGGGAAGGAAGCGTACCGAGTCTTCTGCTTATCTGGCCGGATGCTGGATTCTGTATTTTGAGGTTATCACTACTTCACTTAATGGGAACAGAAGTCATTGGCAGGAAGGAAGGCATTTCTCTCTATCTGCCGATGGGTAGCCTTGAAGAGTTTGAATTTGCTAAAGGACGCAACTGGAACGGCTTATACACTTAAACACTGTGATGAACTACAATGAAGTGTATTATCATACCAAGTGGGTATGGTGTAATCATGTTTCGTGTGAAAGATTTACTGTATGCAGCTTCACAATACCTCTTTGTAAGTTATAATGTAAATTGTTTTTTATTTACTGCATTCTGAAGGGCAATCGAGATGAGTCCACCACAGTTGACTTAGCGAAGGCTCAAAAGGAGGCACAAGACTTGTTTCAGGTACTAAAAAAAATTGTATTAAAGTTGAGTGGCTGAGATCGTCTATCGATAAATAGCCTCTAGTTGCTTGTTTGACGGAATTGAGTTCTCTTCCGTTTTTCTGGCTTTGACAACCGTCAAGTGCGTTAATCCGTATTTAGTGTAAATAGCATTATTATTCAATCAAAACATTGCTCCGTTTCTTATTGGTGCAAATTCTCCAGCTTATTCTGGCTGAATTCTTCATAACCAGCTAGCGTTCACCGAACTTGGAAGACGTTTGCGATATCCGGTAAAATGACGTCAATATTGCAGGATATCGCTGGAAAAAAGCTCTGCAACCTGACGCCCTAGGGCCGAGGTTGTGATCGCTCAGCTGTTTTAGTAAGGCCGGAGAAAATGTCCGAAAATTTCACCCGTTAAGCTAAGAAGAATAGCCGAGCAAACTACTGCCTTAAAACGAAGTAAGAACAGCTAAAATACAACTCGACGGATGACAACTGCTATTCGAAGAATATCTGCCAGACTTAATATAAACATCACTACATATCCTGAATTGGCCGAGAATCAAGGAAATGAAGACAGAAACTTAACGACACGAAGAAGGCATATTTTGACCTATTTGGAATAGATAATAAAACAATATTGGATTCGGCTTTCGTATGATCTCAAGAACTATGCAGATCTCGGATGATGTTATAACACTCTCCTCGATAGATCATACTCATCCAATGAGCTTACATTGCAATTGCTAAATAGCCAAAATAGCCAAAATAGCCGTGTGAGTCGGAACGAGTGTAGGTAATATGTGTTGTGTTTCATTGTTTTTTCTGTTAAAATTTTAATTCCCTCTGTATTTGGCTATATGGAAATGGAAGTGCCAACCACCACAGACCTTAGCTCTGCAACCTAATGATGTCATTTGACTTGTCTGGTTTCTAGGCTGGAGAGAGGAAATGGGGTACAGATGAATCTCGCTTTAATGTTGTTTTGGCTTCTAGGAGCTTTCCACAGCTTAGAGCTACTTTTGATGAATATATCAAGGTAAGCCGGCAATTTTTTGCAGCATACTAATTTCTTGCGATAGCGTTTAGCTTGAGACGGTCAGTTCTACTTAATTTTTCCTACAATTGGACTCGCATGGCCAAGGTGCCGAGAAAATGAATTATTTCCGAGGCCCAGTTGTTCGGAGGTTTTCTTTTTTTCTTCTGTTCAACAGCATTTTCGCGGATAATTTTCTCGTTTCTTTATAGAGCATCAAATCATTACATTGCAGGCGAAAAGAATTAAACTGAATTTGCTTTTCAAGCTTTTATATCTGAAATTTGGATAAGACTAAGTCTGGTTAGTCTTATCCCTGCTTTGAACAACCCGGCCTTGATCACCCCTTTCCGATTTCCTCGGATCAGTTTAAGGTTCTGCCAACCTTCACCTCCCCTCACCCGATGTTAATCCGAATAAATACAGACTCAGAAGTTAGACATGACAACACTGGGCTTTTCCATAATATTGACTCTAGAATTACAGTAAGAGGGTGAGTTAATTTACTGTTTGTGTGGGATGTGTCTATGTGGAGTATGATGGAGTAAAGCCCGGGAGGCGAGAGCCAATGTGCCGCGCGTATCATGTACATGGTATGGAAAACCGTTGCTGGAAGTAGAAGAAATCTGAAAAAGGAGTCTATCTTGCGCACTATTTGTCCCCCCCCCCCGGACTCCCAAATGAAAGTAGCGGGATGCTCGTGGGGAAGTTATTATTAAGCTCCTGCTGGAGAACAGTCTGGGTGTTGTGTTTTAGGCTTTATTTGACCGTAAGGGAGACTATACTTCAGCGAGAAAGACGAGCATCCCTGTCACTTTCATATGGGAGTCCCCTTTCCCGGGTATCTTGTATCAAGAAAGAGAAGAGACGTAGGCAACAGCAAGGAAGGGTGGATTTTCGTATTGCTGCCCTGTCCCTCTCCCTCAGACTGACGACATTCAAGAGATATTTTCTCTATCATTATTTTGCAGATTTCACAGCGTGATATTTTGAACAGTATTGACCGTGAGATGTCTGGAGATCTCAAGGCTGGATTTAAATGTATTGGTAAGTTAATATATTTTTAGGCGGCCTAGTCTGTCAGCAGTTCATGGTTTATATGGGTGGGAGTGTTAGTGTGAGCAGTGTTTCAAACATAACCATCCCGGCTTGACAGTGTGGGGAGAACAGGGCGAAGGGAGCCAGGGAAAATAGGGAGCGGGAGAGGAAAGGGCGAGAGGTGGAAAACGGCAAGGGAGGAATTCAAGAAAAAAGGGGAGAGGCCGGGAGATGCAAAATGCAGGAGGTGAAAGGTTTGGAGCCCCTGTCCCCCTTCATTCTTAAGGGTCTATAGGCGATGTTACACGAGACAATTTGCCAAGACGATTTTTAGTGCAACATTGTGAAACTTGAATTTGAAACAAAACAAAATACACACCTACGACGTAGGTATGAAAGCGACGCTTAAGGGCCACTTCCCGCAAACTTCAAAAAAAGTAAACAGGGCGGTGAAAGCAAGAACGATTGTTGATTTAGCGATTAGAAATCAACCCCAAAAGATATTCCTGGTTCAGTTATAGTAAATGAACCTGCGTTGAAGAGTGGACAGTGGAGAAACTAGCCTTCGGCAAGGATCCTTCGGAAATACAGGAAACGTCAAGTCTTTTCTAATATCGGAACGAGTATTACAAATTGCAACAGCGCAGCATTTGTGAGAACTATTTTTTGTCGTAGTTGTACGGTGCGTGCTTCTGCCACTTTATACAATTTAATTGAGATGCAGCCCTTAGACCTCGCTTTCATGCTTAAGTTGTAAGTGTGTATGTAGCAATGCTTTGTTCTGCTAAAAAATCGTCGTCGCGAATCACCCCGTGTATAATATCGCTTTTATGGAAGTAGCCTGCGAGCACCTCGCGGCTTCTCCGCTCACTCGCGTGTTCTCTCGCGTCTTGCCTCGCTCGCCAAAAATGGGAGTAAACGTAAAACCCAATGTTTTGTTTTCCAGTTATTGTTCAGCTTATTACTCGCCTGCACTTGCGGCTCAAGAAAAGGAAAAATAAATAATAAACCATTATCAAATGTATTTTCACCGATAGCTTGCCGATTGAGAAAAAGTAGCCTATATTTATGTAAATTGTGTTGGTTTTGACAGTGCAATGTTCAAGGAATCCTGCTGAATACTTTGCTGATCGACTGTGGAAATCCATGAAAGGAGCCGGAACTGATGATGCAACCTTAATTCGAATTGTTGTTTCGCGTTCAGAGGTAGGCCTCTTTTTCCTTTGTCGCTTTTTCTTTCTTCTCTCAATCAGCTGGATTATTCGTTTTATGAGCAATCTTGTCCCCTGTGCCTTTGCTGCTCTTTTCCAGCGGAACGAGCAACGGAAGAAGAGTCCTAAAGGGAAACAAAAAAATTCTGGTCACGGTTTCGTTATCCTGCGTGAAGTTGTTTACCCAAGAAACGTTGTAAACGGGGTAAACTCTTTTAACGATTTCAAGTCGCATAGATTGGAGTGTACACAAATGACCTGTCAAAAGCAGATCGACGTGCTCATATCCTTCGAACGGGATCCCAATTGAAGCGGGGCGGAAAAAAAATCGGCGAGCGAGGTGATCCGAGCGTGGCTTGGGGGACGCAACGCCACATGGCGCCTGGCTCGCTTTCGCCCCTCTCCAATTGGGAGTCTGTTCACAGGCTACGTGTTCGGTTTTTTTCTTTATTTGCAAGTAATTAGCATATAATGAACACGTTTTTGTAAGCGAAGCAGAGTTTTTTTTTCCGATTTGCCCAGAGGTTAGTGATTTTTGGTGCTAACGAAAGTGATCTTGGAACGAGATTGCTTTTTGAGATGTAGGAAAATACCAAGAAAGTCAAACCATTGGTCACAGGTTTTTAATTTCAGGAATGTTTTATCCGAAGTGGACGGACACTTTTACACTTAAGGCGCAAATTGTCTTCTTGTGGTTTTTTGCCTCTTCATTTTGTTTGTAGGCCTCACTCCTAGTCTTTTCAAGAGACATTCCTTTCAAGCGCCAAATCTATTTGTCTGAAAATTTGGAAATTCTGCTCGGAAAATTTTCTTTGAATCGTGAGAATCCATCGCGCTCAAGTTGTCGTTGATCCAAGTACCCTCGCCGCTCTCTCGGTCCTCCCCGAGAAGAGTCTGTTCAGGGAAGGAGCGCAGGCTCAGTTCAAGAACAGCGGCTGGTAATGATCGAGCCTACTTTTGGCAGGACTGTTTGTTTCTCTCTCTATCTCCCAACCAGAGTGTATTTTTCAAAGTGTGTGCATTGTTTGGTCCAACCTCGTTCTGTTTCAGATTGATCTAGTTGAAATCAAAGCGGCCTTCCTTCAGAAATATCACAAGACACTGTACAAGATGATTCAGGGAGACTGCAGTGGTGATTACAAGAAACTCCTGCTAACTGCAGTTGGAATGAACTGAGATGGCTTTGCAAGAAAAAAAAATTGTCCTAGCTTTCTGTAGTTTGTTTATTTTATTGTTAATTTTCACATTTTTTTCAATTTTTTTTTCTGTTGCATACTTCCACCGTAGTCATGAATATTTACTCCGCTTTTAATGAGAAGACAGTGAGCAGTCCCTTTCTTTGCTATGAAATTGAATTTCTTTGCTGCGGAAATGTTTCGTTTATACGGACTGAAATTCGAGTCCCATAAATTCCATAATGTACAGAAATATTGTTAAAGACGATGTGGCTCCTGCCCCAGGACTTGACTTGAGACAAACCATGTAACCCTTAAAGGAACAGTATTCCGTTACTGCGCATGCACCAAACTTTGATTTTTGGACAGGATGTCGCGAAATCAAAAGATGCGAGGAGAGTAAGAGAATCTTGAAAAATCCGTTTGCATCGCGCTTGGCCGGGTTCAATACGACGCTAAAACTTCTCAGGATTATAGATCAATGATATATTGTTCCTGTTAAGTTTTTATTTGGGCAAAATCTGGATTTTTTGGCGTTACTTTTATTGCCGTTGGCTGGAGGACCAAAAGATTGGAAGCACTTTTATGCCGATTGAAGGCTTATTTCTTCTGCTAGCTTCCATACAAGCTCAGATAATTGTGAAAGGAATACGCAGAAATGAAACAGCAACAATAAAGACTGTAAGAAAGAAACCGTTGAGACATTGATGTGACTGAGGAGATCTTGTGGAGGGGAGCTTCGTGAAGCAGAATGTTTTGCAACGACGCGTTAGTAAACTTTTAAATGAATCTCCCTACGGCCGACAAAATCGAACAAACAGGCGCTACACGTTTTGAAAAACTAGTGACATGAATCATAATATCATTCTTGACTAACCTTTGTGGTGATTCATAGCGTTGAGATTGCATTTTTATTTATGTCTTTCAAACGTTTGAGGCTAGAACGCGAGCAAATCAGGCAGATATTACTGGACTTGGAGAGATTGACCTCTGACATGAGTTTCAAATTAGAAAATATGTTTTTAAAGCGAGCAGAACGAGATTTTCGGGTCGCGCGGCGGCCCAGCTAGTGATAAAATCGCGATGAGTCTTCGAACCGCGAGCCAAATTTTTATATAAGACGAAAGACTTCTTCGAAAGTCTAAAATATTACTTGAGAATATAAACAACAAATCTCTGTCGGCGGTGCGGTCCGGAAGGAAATCTTGTCGAGTTAATTTGACAGTTCTATTGTCTTTTGAAGAAAAAACAGATGACGCTCGCGCGTGCGCATAATCGGGACACTGTCCCTTTAAATGATAGAGTCAGTAGTACTTAGGCCTCCTCGCCTCGTGCTCCTGTAACGGAGCATCGTGTGTTCTTGCATACGTCCATTTGCAAAAGACAAAGTCTTGTCACCCTGTTTTCTTTGCACGCTATTTCTCGCTCCACAATTCGTGGTAAAACACGGGGGCTGCTCACTGTAAAAATACCTTTAGTTCAGTTATAGTCATAGAAGTAGCAAATGCCACAACTTCAACATGCCTCTTGTTTGTAATGTAAGATTTTTCAGTAGCAGTAGTGAGGACGAGACAATATTTCAGAAATGTAGACATTGTTTTGCGTGTAATCCTAGGATTTGGTACTAGTATATGGTCATGCCGCATCAGCCAATTTCAGCAAAAGCCTTGAGTCCTTGACTCGGGCTTAAACTTAAAACCCTATGTTCGTTTTCGATAACGAGGCTTGTTTCCAACCATCTCAAAGTCCTAAACCATTGAGTGTAATGAAGGACTTGAGACACCAACTTCTCCTTACTTTTTGTTTGTTTTTATAGCAGGGCTTGTTTATTGGCTATTTTTAAATAGAGAAATTCTTATCTCCGAGGATATTCCACCGGCGAAAAAGAACAGGTCGTTTCTGAAATTTGGCTGATCCAGCTGATCCATACCCTCGTTAGAATAGCACTTGGTCGAACCAGTTCAGCATTCATAATTGCTCAAGGAGCACTTACCGTCCAAAAATGTGGCGATTTCTCTTTCAGTCTTCCGGTCTATATTGAGATTACCGCAAGACTGCCCAATTCTTAAATCCATCGAATGCTTGTAGGGTAAGAAAATAATTGGAATAATTTATATGTCCGATCTTCTAAGTTATTAAATCAAGCTTGGCAACACTACAGCTGTTTGAAAAGTGATTTGATTTCATTTTATTCTCTGAGGCTGCATTCAAACGGCACTGGACGAATTTTCAACCGGCTGAAAATTTTGACAGGATAAATCGTTCACAAGGGACCTTTTAATAATTTTGTTCTGTTCACACGGAAATTTGAACGGGTAGCGTATGGTTGAGGTGGTTTCGTGTGAACGCAATACCTAAACGCAGGAATTTTCAACCGGTCGTAAATTCGACCGCTGCGTTCTGAACGTAGCCTATTAGTTTATCCTCAGTCCAATGTCTTGTCTTCCCAGACTAATTTCTTTTCTTTTCAAGGCAAGGACGAGACCTTCATTTAAGGAGACGCGCTCTTTCAGGCGCTATTAAAAGACCTGTTATACTGCGCATTTTCTTTTGCAGCTTGTCTCGCAAATTTTTCTGCGGTTCTGCGAGATAAGTTGCAAGAAAGGTCATGCTGTTTAGTCAAGAGAGCCATTTTCTGGTCTAGCGTAACATCCCCCGAACTGAAACATTTCTCGCAACATTTACACCGCTCTATACTTCGTGCAGCGTTTTCTACAACATTCAAAACGTTGCGAGATAAGTTTATTTCAGGGAGTGTTTCGCTTGAGTGTGAAAGTGGAGTGCGGACACTTTTAAGATCAAACTCACTTGGGAGAAAAAATCCCTTGCGGGGTACTCCCTATATTGGCCTGTACGGGGAGGCCCCGCACGTGAGGGTTACCTTTTTCAAGCAGCATTTTACTTTTTGAAGTATATGAAAGGGTAGGGAAATATGTCATTTCGGTCTGTAAGAGGCCCAAAAGGGCTAAGAGCTGCATTTTATGGCTGTGAAAAAGCCCAGAGAACGTTCTGGTTTTGTGATTTATTCATATTTTATAGACAGTGCGTTTGCAGCAGTTAAAAGGGATGAAGGTTCTAAACTTGGTATGTGAAAGGAGGAGTATATACCATCTGTCAAATAAATATAGAAAAGGGGTGCCTTTTCTGTCAGAAATGGCATAACAAAGGATAAGAGATTGGACCTTGGGGCAGACCCTCCCCTTATAAAACTTTGTTGAGACCCCCCGGGAAAAAACCCAACTTTTAAAAAATTAATGCGCGAGACGAACGAGCCCTTGGTGCTTACCTCGGTGCATGGCGAGATGGAATTAAATCTTAGCCGGTGTAGAAGGCTCATAGACCTATTCGGCTAAATCAGTGTTGTACCCAATTCAAACCCTTTTGGGAATAAAACGTTTTGTTTCAGGAATTTCCATATCATTTAAATGTGAATGCCTCATTATAATACAAAATAATACAATACACAAAGAATCTTATCCCCGGGAGATTTGAATTGGGTACAACATTGAGTTAGCCGAATAGGTCTATGGAACAAGGGCTCATAAATGTAAGGTTTCGTGTGAGAAAATAGGCACCGTCTCAACCTACTCCGATCCCAGTACTGACCAGGCAGTGGGTTGTGTTGGTGAAAATGTGCCCTTTGCTTTCAGTTTGTCTTCTCATACCCAGGCCTTTTGCAAGGGAAAAACCCAGAGACGAGGTCTGGGCAGAGTATTTCGACTAGCAGATATCACAGATCATAGCCATCTCGTGGACCCTACAATGTTACCTTTCACAGTGGGCATGTTTGTGTATGTTGTTGATGTGTGACTTTTTAAAAAATTTTTCTGATATATTCAGCTAGGAGTTCGATAAACGTCCCAAACAAAATTAAAGGCAGGCTCGAGAATATGTATAACGTCATGCACGTATGCATCTATTAAAGTACATTTCAGTTTTCAATAAAAATCAATAAAATCAATGAAAATTGAAATTCACTCACGACTGCGGCTTTGATTTTCATTGATTTTCAGTATAAATCAATTAATTGCTAGTGATTTTTATTTACTATGATTGATGTTATTGATTATTCATTTTGACTGAATGGTATCGTCTGGAACGCAGAGTGCGTGTCTAGCTGCGTAGCAAGCGTTTCCAGTCGAGTAAAAGCGTGAAAGTTGGAGCTCTCGTCCCAACGTTCTCGACGAACTCGCGCGGAAACGCTTGCTACGCAGGCTAGGGAAAACACGAGCCGCTCTGGAGAAGTCGAGGAAACGTTCACTGTTATTTTAAAAAACGCGCCCCCTCCCGCCTCTGCGTCCCCACCCCCGTCACTTCCCTACCCCTAACTCTGCTTCAATTTACTTGTCTTGTCTTTGCGCAGAAAGGCTCACAGGCGAACAATACAAGCAAAACCTTACCTTTTTCATTTACGTGACCCTCCAGGCCTCCCTGGTGAGAATGATATATTGCACTTGAGAGAAACAACCAATCAGGTGCTTGTGCCTAATACGGTTAATCAACATCCGCTCTGAAACAGTGACCGCCCTGTTGACTTTAGTTTGATCTTGTATTTACGGAGAGAGGCGTTATCATTTTCAAGGTCTAAAAATGTATGGACAAACGGCCCTTTCACAGCGGGAAAACGAATATCATAACCTGAGAATACAAGTCGAACAGCTGAGGAGAGAAGCTGCTATATCCAGGAAAAAAATTTCAGTTTGTTCTGATGAGTAAGTCAGAATTGTCACGATATCGTTGATTTAAGCTTTTGAAAGCGCTGTTTTGTTTGCCTTTGTCCTCTTTTCTAAGCACATTATTAATGCAAATTTACAGGTATTGTTTCCATTTTGATGTGAACCTTTTGTGTGATTAAATTTGTATGGATTCTATCATCCATAATGGGCGCTCGGCGTTATAGCACGTACTCTCCCAAGTTGTGACAGGACGATTTTAGAACATAAGTCACGAGATGAAATTCATCTCTTTTCGTAGTAAGACTTTGTATTTCTTATAATGTCCGTTAGAGTATAAATCCACAGTAGTTTGTCAACGTTTTAACCCTGAATATTTTAATGACGTTACTTAGTTGTTTACGAATTGCGTTCGTGACGTTTATAGCAAGCAGCAGTGACCTTAAGAATCCTAAAACCTTAGTTCGCGAAGCTTTTGTTTTTGCTTATTTCCTGCGGCTTATATGGCTTACAATTCAGAATTTCTCATTTATATATTGATATCTTTACTGAAAATGATAATGACATGAGAGTTAGAGAGTTAGGGAAATTATAATAATCAGCATTATTAAGCAACTTCATTCCAAGAGAAGCTGATTCTATGAGGAATTCAAGGTCATCATTAAGTTGATGCTATGGCCTTGAAAAGGGCTTTTCGAGGGGAGTGAAATGTTTACGCTTATCAGAAGTTTTATTGCTCTGTCATTTTTTTTGGCATCATTGTAAATACCAGTTTCCATAGGATTATCCTCTTCGATGATGGAATTCTTTAGCCGCTGGTCATGCGGTCAGGACATGCCCCCTAAAGAGTATTTTCACATGACACCACGGCAGCCATACCAATCCTGTTGGAATTGAACAATATATTTCTTATGCATATACATCCCAACTCTCCCGGATTCGGCGCTGATCTGCCGCTCTCCCACTCTCCCATACGGGTCACCAAATCTCCCGGATAAAATGGACTTTTAAGCTTTTCTATGCTTTTTGTTTGAAACTCAGCCCGTTTTTTCCCCTCAAAATTTGAACTTTTTGTATTCATTGTGTGGTCTGGGACATTTTTGCATGTATTAAGTTGAGTCACTGACAAAGATAATTTGTTTCATCATTACAATGATGAAAGCGAATTTTTATATTGGGTGGGGGGGCTCTTGGAAGTGTTGTGCAAAATAGAGGTTGGCATCTCTGCGTATATAAATGCTCTCTTTTGTTCTAATAAATTTGCGTAGATGCTGCCCACATGAGTGAAAATACTCCATGGTCATTTTTGTTAGCTTTAGAAGAAAAAGCTGCCTTAAAAATATTTTGTGTATGTATCTTTTAATAATTATCAAATGTCTAAGTCATCAGGTATTATTATTAGAAGCTCTGTCTTCTTAAAAAAGTCAGTCTCAGTTGAATTAAGTGTTTGACCAATCCTAGGTTTATTGAGAGGCCTTCCACCTCCCCTCCCCCGCCCCCTCTCCTCAATTTGCAGTTATTTGCGCCACACACAAGTTGAGTCATTAGAACAGTTGAATAAAACTAGAGTAGCTGGCTGTTTATGGAATGAACAACAACACAACAAATTAATATAACTAAGTAATTATCTGTTATTCATTACATAGGAATCAATCTTTTTAACCTTTGTTTTGTTGTGTTTTTTCTTGTTGTAGCCTCACTCGATTCTGCCAAGAGAAGCGATGTGATGATCCTTTGCTAGGAAAGATTCCAAATGCAAACAATCCTTACAGAGATAAGGGAATGACATGCTTGTTGCTATGATAAAAAAAGTACAGTGGTAATACTATAGTAAGGACTTTGGCTCAGGACCTGCTGAATGGACAAATATCATGTAAGAAACAAAGACAGTGATGCTTAGTGCTGCATTCTGATGACCCGATGTTGATTTTCAAGAAAATGTGTAGCTTATGCTCTTGTCTGCAAATTTTTACTCTGTAAGCTAGCAAAGGTTGAAGTTTCAACTGATATCGATGTCCTTAGATTTATTTAAGGCAAGACAATTAACGTAAAATTCCGAAAATAAGCCCCTGTGCTTATATTTTTCAAAGGCCACTTTCAAGGGGCTTATGTTTGGAGGGGCTCATATTTGGAGGGGCTTATGTATGGAGGGAAATTTGCACTTAAAAATTAATTGGGCTAGCCTTCTTCCTGGAAGGAAATTTACCGATTTTCTTTGTTTTACTTTGTATTTGAGGGCAATTTCCAAGTACAAGCCCCCTGGAGGGCTTTGGAGGGGTGATTTAATGAAGGGTTTTATGCATTATGAGTTTGGGGTCTGATATTTGGAGGGGCTTATACATTTAGGGGCTTATTTTTGGAATTTTACTGTATAATATGAATAAGAAAGCAGTGTGGTGTAATTTTTTATTCAAATTGATTAGTAGTCTTAGTTTTAGATACATTCACTTTTATGTAGCATGAAATCTGTACAAATTGTCAAGAATATATTCTAGTATTACTGTGCCTAGGGCTAAAAGGGTGAGTGACGGACAAAACGAGTCTTAAACTGTAGCAAAAAATTACAGTACAAGGGTTTGATATTACAGAGAATGATTTTGAAGAGCTTTTTAGCAAGGGTCTTTTTTCATTAATTGCAGTAAGACTGCAAAAATCAGACCAGCCTTTAGTGCTACATGATCACTCTGGCAACATTGGTTTTGTTTTGTTGTTATAGTGGCATAAGATAGAATAATGTTCTGACAATGCTTTCATTTTAATGCATTTCTATTAGTTGAAGAAATTGTTTAGAAGCAAATATTTTTGAATAAATAGATATTGCAATTTTATTGCTAATTCTAAATCATAAAAAATTTAATAAACATATATTGCATAAATTTTTCGTATTACCAGTATTTCCTAGATAGAAAGCTGGTTGGTTGGAAGCTTGAATTTATATCCTTCAAAACCAAGTTCAAGTGATGACTAATATGATTAATACCAAAAAAAACCATGCAACTAGTTTGATATTGTGGTTTACTGGATTTCAGTCAGGTGTGTGTTTCGTCAGCTTAAATTTGTAATAGCTTGTCATTGTTACCATGGATAAAATTTAACTACAGCAAATAGTTCATTTTTAATAACTGACAGTTCTTTGTACTAACAAATAAAACAGCCTCTTTCAAGCTTCGAGTGTACGGCTATTTCTTTGTTGCAGTGCAATCATCATGTTGCTTGTCATACAGTTTTCACTTTTCCCATCCTTTTCCATCAGTTACTGAAGTTGGGATGTTTTTGCCTGTGACTCATTGTAAACTGTGTGAATATGGCCACCTTTTCACCTCTTTGGATTCACCAAGTAAAAACCTGCATTATAAGAACCTAGAATTTTTTGAAGTCAGGCTGAACAGGTTCTTATATTTTAGCATAGTTTTGCACAATTCAGGCTGATTAGGTTCTTATTTTTCAGAGGTTGTCGTAGTGTAACCATGCATAATGGCAGAAATATTGTACTACTACTACATAATGGTTTACAAAAAACCTATTTCTGGTGAAAATCCAAACAAATGTAAATCAAAGAAAACATACACTGTACCTTTTTGTCAGAAGTATCTCACACAGTAAAAATCCAGAATTTTGACCATCTAAATTGGAGTGATTTTTTTGTATAAAAACCTATGTTTCTTTGCCGATCTTTACCAGGCTGAACAGGTTCTCATATTTTTGAGTATTTAAATGCCAAATTTCAGCCTGTAGGTTCTTAAATCCTTCCTCCTTTAGCCTGCCCCTAGCCTGATAGACAGACCTAGGTGGATGAATTTCACTTAACTGGCTCCACAGGTGCATAATTTCTTAAAGTATTTAGACAAAAATAGAACAGAACAGCTTACATTCTGCCTCAAGTTTGTGAGTATTTGATAAACTTCTATGCAGTTGTCTTGTAAAAATCTGCTATTGAAGTCATATAAATTATATTGTTATCCCCATCATGGATTATTTATTTGACCAATTCTACAACTTGATGGCTTTTTTAAGGTGTAAGAGAAATGTTACTTGAATCTGTGGATGAAGAGCTGCAAAATTAGGTATGCAGTAAAACCTCAATAAAAGGATGAAGCGATATGTGTTCCCTATGAGGAGATTTCATTATACTGAGGATCTTTTTTTCCGTGACCTGGGTGAAGAATGATGTTTATTTTACCCTAGGCTTCATTATATAATCCACTAGTTTGAGGGTATGCCTACTTTATATAAGCACATTTTGAACTAGTTGATTTTAAGGTCTTAAACTGATATCTTTACTGTGGCAGGACTAGCTCAGTTGGTAGAGTGCTTGACTGCGGAATGGGAGGTTGTTGGTTGTTGTTCGTTCGATTCCTGGGACTGGGAAAATACTGAGAGTCCTTGAACGGTCAGAGTAAAACGCAGACTGCGGACTATTGTTTTCACCATGCAAATGAGTACCTGACAACAATAGTCCCATTGTTTTCTAACCCTAAAAACAATGGTCCGCAATCTGCATTTGCACTTCCCTGTCCTTAAATAGCTAAAAAATGAATAAGGTACTACCTTTGCCCTGCAAACGGCTAGACCTTTGTGTGGTTCAGATCACCACGAAAAATGGCAGTCCCATCCCCAGCCCCGGGCCTTATATTTTTCAAAGGCCCTTTTTGAGGGGCTTATTTTTGAAGGGGCTTATATTCGGAGGGGCTTATCTACGGAGGGTTTCTCAAAATCGATTGGGCTAGCCTTATAGTTGGAAGTAAATTTACCGTTTTTGCTTTGTTTTACTTTGTATTTGAGGGCAATTTTCCAATTATTACAAGCCCCTAGGGGCTTATATTTGGAGGGGGGATTTAACGGAGGGTTTTTAACGTGACCTGTTTGGGGTCTTATATTTGGAGGGGCTTATTTTCGGAATTTTACGGTAACGTAAAGTATTGTCCTCGATAATTTGTTTTTCTTTGCTCAAATACTCAAATAAAGCGTGTTTTCTTTCTTGTTGTTTGTTTCAATGACTTTTTATTTGAAAAACATGCTGTTTCCACCATGGAGTGAAAGGTCTACATTTAGAGCTTGTTGTGGCTTTTCCAGTACTCAAAGCAGGTCACGGAACGTTATCAGTCTTATCAACCACATCCAGGGTCTTTGAGAAGCTAGTCATGATTGTAGTCTACGAACAAGTCTAACATATAGATTTAGCCAGGGCTAAAAGCGAAGCTCTCGTTAAAATCTATAGTTTACTAAACAAAATATAAAATTATGTAACGCCAAGCGGCGAAGGCAACGAAAACAGCCAAAAAATAGGTAGGTCTAATTAGCCAAAAAAAAAACTTTGTACGTGCAGCACACTTTTTTTCTAATTAGCAAACAACAACTTTGCAAGCTTTTTTTGTACATTTCTTTGTCATTGTTTAGCACGACTACAACGTGAAACTTCCAGAAACTTCCTAGTTACGCGTTTTATGGAGGAAATGTTGTACGCGTTTTTTTTCGCTGCCGCTCATTTTCACCTTAGTGGCAGCTAGCATTTCCCCTTTTTCTCACCACCGCGATAAATTTTTTATGTTTTTCTGCCAACGAAATTGGTATCCTTTGGTGTTTATCTCTCGCTCTAGCTCTTTCTCTGTTGTCCACGTTAATGTAGACATTGAAATTAAGTCGAAAGAAAGAATCGGATTTGTTGTTGTTGTTTTTATCTCTAAAAGGCCGGGAAGCTATGCGATTACTTGAAATGCAACATCTCATCCCGGCTTACATGAAAGGGTGGACGGTAAGTACGTACGGATTCCGTGGATGCAATAGATTACCAAATTTTCTTACCCAGGGTGCTCCGCTGCGCGCGCGAGAGCTCCTCCATCACTATTTGCAGTGGTTACAAATAACATGTTAGAACCATGTCAATCTGGCTCTAGATTCCTTCTCTCAACATTAACCGCCTTTCTTTATCTTACTAATCAATGGTCTTTTAATATAGACAAGGGAATGATAATTAAAGTGGAGTTTTATTTCTAGAAGTTAAGAAAGCCTTTGACACAATAGATCACGAGCTTCTACTGACAAAATTAGAGTTTTTAATATATATCGGAGTTCGTGGCTGCCCGTTAAAATGGTCTTTAAAAATCCTATCTGTTTAACAGATTTCAAGTTACGTAATACTCTCCGAGAAATCCATTCTAAAATGTGGTATTCCCCAGGGTTCAATACTTGGGTCACCTTTGTTTCTAATTGCTGCGGAGCGACCGAAGGGAGCGAGCAGCAACATAATCAGGATTTAAAGGAAATATATAAGGGGCGACGAATTCTCGAATTCATCATTTTTTACCACAATGCATTGCATTTAATCACACTTTTTACCACAATGCATTGCATTTAACCAGAGTGCATTGCGCCACGAACAACTCAAATAAAAACACGGGAAGTTCGGTGGGTGAGAGAGTGCATTGTTCGCTGCTCAGACTTAGAGTTTTCTTTGTGGCAAATTTTCTACAGCACGGTTAGAGGTCTTACCAAATTTTAAGACACGCAGGAGTCTTTCAGATGAGTACGATGGTTAATTTCAATTCAAGAGCCTTTGACTCGTCCAGGTGTTAAACCTGACGAGAAGATGAGCATTTGCTCTTCGACTCCGCAACACGGGGGATATACAAATTCCAGCTTGCTAGAAGGTGATGTGAAAGTGAGAAAATGTCTTGCAATGCTATTCTTAAGAAACTGTATGAGCCGGAAATGGATGTGATTTTGACCATTCGCTTCAAAATAACAGCGGAAATCGAGATAACAAAACATATGTTTTGTGTCCTACTTTGCAGACGAGGACGTGTAACGGCGTTTTGAAAAGCATAATTACGTTCTGTCATTCATTCATTGTCATGGAATATGCGTTTACATTGGTTTTTCACTGTTAATAGCTCGGTTAATGCGGCTGGCGATCATCTTGCCGGCTGAAGTTTCATGGAAAAGGAATAAAGTGAAGGACTTTTCCTAACAATTACGGAGTCAGCTTCTGTGGTGTAGTGGTTAGGTGTAGTCGCGTGGAGCCGAAGGTGCAGGGTTCGAGTCCTTCCGAATTATTTATTCATTCTTTCTTTTTTTTTTCCGTTTTTGTGTTGTTGTTTTCTATAAATATATAGCTAAATAACTGTTACTTAATGAAGTGCAACAAACAGCAAGGAAAGTATTGTGTTTCCAGAGAAAATATCGTGCACCGCATATTAAATATATGGATAAACAATCTAAATTTCTATTATTTCCTACAATTTACTGTGGGAAAACCAGAGTTGATAACCACTTGATCATTTTCTAAACAACGTTCCCACGAGTTCTTTCTATAGACTGATAGTAATTATTCTAGTACTTTCCAACATGTAAATAGGACATTCAATGTCATTTTCAATTCTTTTAAGTCTCACTGCCTAACTAATGCCAGTATTAACAGAATGTGCCGCAGCATTACTATCTTTTAGATACGCTAGTATATATATATATAAATGATCTTTGTAATATAACGCATTATGCCAGTCCCACTGCTACCACACGAATGTATGCAGATGATACTAATTTGACTTACTCTGTTTGCAGTATCTCTGAACTACAAAAGTCAATGTAGATTTACGATACCCTCAAAATTGGCTGATAGCAAACAGACTTGCTTTAAACGTTTAAAAACGGAATATATGTTAGTTGATTCAAGGCAAAGAAAAACAACTCTTACTCAAGGGCTCAATGTCCCTATAAATGGAATTTCGCTAAAAACAAGTAGGCAGTAGCCGCAAATGTTAAGGTAAAGAAATTGATGAGTTTTTGGCATGGAACTCCCAAATTACTAGTGTCTCAAAAAAGTAACATCTGGTATAAGAGTCTTAAAAAAGATTAGGGCTTTTGTTCCAGTTTCAAATTTGACAAGCGTTTATTAGTAAATTAATGAACAATACTTTGATTATTGCAGTATTGTATGGGATGACGTCAGTGTCTGTCTCATAGTGAAAGTTCAAAGGTTGTAAAATCCCGCTGCACGTGTGGTCACTGGTGCTCATTACATGACACCGACAACTGAATTATTATGTAAGCTGAGTTGGTCTAATCTAAAATAGAGAAGAAACAAACAAAAAGTTCTTATGATGTTTAAATTATAAATGGTATGACTCCAGCGATTGGTATATAATCTTAGGATCTAGCCTTGCCAGCAGTTAAAACAGATTATCACAAGAAAAGCTTTCCTTACACTGGGGCAAAAGTCTGGAACGCATTACCAGACCAATTAAATGCGAAAGATCCATTGGAACTTTTAAGGACAGACTAGATTCTCTCAATCCCTCCCTCTATTGAAGTTTAGTTTTTCACTGCTACTTGAATAGCGTTTATTTCTACATAGTTAGTTTATTGATAAATCCATTAGAACGATGCACAGATATAATTTAAACTAAAGATAACTTTATAACACAACATACACATCAATGTTGTGATATTATTTAGTTTATTAAGAAAAATAAGTCATTTATAACAAGAGGATAAATTTTGTCACTGTACTAATTTCAGAATTTTTTTGGTAAATTATTATTAAAGATGATACTTTCCAAGCAGTAAGTTGCAGGTCCACAGAATATTTAATTTAAAAATCTGCCAAAATCTGAGATAGTTATATATCAGCAACAATAACACTATCTTTACTGTTTTATATGTACCTTACTCTGTATAAGGAGGTAGGTAAATTGAGATAAAATTATAAGGACATGTTGTCTAATGGTAAATATAACTTCTGAACTTACAGGGATGTAAGGGATTAGTGCCAAAATGGAATTCGATAAAAAGTCTTCTTGAATTTCTTTTACGGTACAAGCATTATTGGACATTGATGGGCGACTGACTTAGATAGTAGGGAGTTTAAGCAACAACAACAGCGAGGTCAGCAAGAACGACAAAAGAAATAGGTTTATATTGGCAGAACAACAACTCTGCAGGTGCATCATGCTTTTTTTGTACATTGCTTTGCTGTCACTGCACGACTACAACCTGAAAAGTGCCTAATTTCACATTTTGTGGGGGATGTGAACACAAGACAACAACTTTCCTTTTCTTTTTCTTCAACGCAGTACGTCACTTCAGGCCTGACGTCACTTAGAATTCAACTCCAGAAAAAAACTGCAAATTTGATGCACTGAACAAGATGGAATAAGCGCAACAAAGCCAGCGGGACTTCCCTTTTTAAGTACATTTTTGTAGCTGTCACCATCCCGCGTTGTAGATTAATCTCCCTATTACCGACAGTAGAGGTGCACATGGTTTGGATAGTCCGTTACTGTCAGTCTAGTAAACCTGTGAACACCTGAATTATTTGGGGAAATATGTTTACTGTGTTTGTGACCACTCACAGTGAAGATCAGGAGAAATTAATGCAAGCAAGCCCCCAAAACCACAAACTTATGACCGTTACTGCTTGCAGTTTAGTTTTTCCATGCCTGATTGGTTCTTGCGCGCAACACAATAACATTCTGGCCAAAACAGTTTCCTCAGCGTTCACATTATTATGAGTTTCACAGTTGAATCAAATTAACATTTTTAAATTTGTTGTTTGTGTTTACTACAAACAAGAGTTCCCTTTCATCCTTTTTCTAGGGCTGATCTGTTTGAGCTGTATATCAATCATTTGCTGCACACTTTTGTATGCACTGTACTCCAATCTTGTATCAAATATCAAGTAAAAGAAATAGCCACTGAGTATGACAGTTGTAACAAGACGAAAAAGATACAATATTTTGCCAGCAGCGTGATGCAGGGACAACGGTGAGTGCTGAGTAACAGGAAAAAAAATGGGTGATATGACAAAGAAACACATGGCACAAGCAAAGAATGTCTGTAAGTAGTTATAACTTAATAATCTATCAAGAGCTGCAGAGATGACAGTCTGGGTCTCTGATAATGCTTCTTGATTCTTCTTTATGTCTGGGATTGTCCCTTGTAAAGTATCTAAAACAAAGAGTAAGTTGGAGCAAGTTTTGGAAGGTTTAAAAACAGTTGAATCAGGAAACAAAATTGGAAAGGAAAATGTCAAGAAGTTATCATGCAGGAAATCATCTGGTGCTTTGAGATCTGTCTGAACGTCTGAGATGTCTCTTTAAATGACTCCATAAAGCAACCACATAAAGAAAAGCTGAACATATCAAATTATTTTAATTTTCAAAGTACCTGTCCTTTCAACCTCAGAATCCTTTACAACAAATGAAGCTGCAACACCGTCATGGTCAGAAAAGGAGAAGTTCTTTCCTGGAACAAGCCCCATGGTTACTTCACAATCTATACACTCTAATTTATCCTCAGCACAGCGGTAGAAAATGTAGTCAATACGGTGGCCATCATCTGGTCCACCCTTTTGAGGGCGTTGCGGATTTCCACAGAAGGTGTTATGGCTGACATCTGATGTATTACCATAACAACCAGGCTAAAAGAAAAATGACATTGATTAGTGAAATAAAGGCAATGTTACTAGTTCTTTTTATTATGCAAATATACTTGTACAGCAAAGTATATGCATACTAGTAACTTCCTTCAACTTTGGCTATATATAGGCTGAAAATACTCTTGTTCTCAGGAAATTCTATTACTGTTCGTCATATCAGTATGGTCAGCCATCTCAGATTGTAATGTTCGTAATAAGTTACGATACATTCAAAACTTTGCCCCGTGAATCATTTGCAATGTAAAGAAGTATAACCATACCTCTCCAATATTAGGAATCTACGTTGGCTTTCAGTAAAAACAAATTTGTATTATCGCGATGCTATCTTAACATTTAAATGTATGGCAGGTCACGTGCCTGAATACTTAACATCACAGGGGTCCCACACAATCTGTTTGTGTAGCCAATTGTTATTTTATAGTAAATGTACTGGATTTACCGTTTGCTTCACCTATAGCGATATATCGCTAACTATGTATATAAATCAATGATAAATAAACGTTGAATTACCTTGCCTGTGGTGTATAGTCGTCCTTTTGCCTCAAAAGCGGTTTTTTGAGCGATTTTGAATGAATTTGAGTTCGCCATTGACTGTTCCATATAATAGAAGGACAAGGGAGGAATCCTGGTTTTGAAAGGGTTCCAGTGCCGGAGCGATTTTCCCCTCCAAAATCGCATCGCTCCGCTTTCAAACTTCCCAGCATAAAGGTCAAAAGATTCACGATTCTTCTTCTTTTTGATTGGATGTCGTTAAATATCAAACGCTTACCAAGTCTTCTTCATCAGTTATTATTTAACCATTTGTTTAACGACATCCAATAAAAAAAAGGCAATCAGCGGGACGGTTTCTAGCTGGCACGTATGAATCTTGCTACGCATTCCAGTCGCTCGAATACTGTGGGATTTTGATTTTCTTCGAGGGCTAGCTCCGGGCCGTTTGGATGGATTTTCGATTGGAAGGTACGAGAAGAATCGTGAATCTTTTGACCTTTATGCTGCGAAGTTTGAAAGCGGAGCGATGCGATTTGGGGTGGGGGGGGGGGGGGAATTGCTCTGGCGCTGGAACCCTTTCAAAACAAGGATTCCTCCCTTGTCCTTCTATTATATGGAACAGTCAGCGGCAAACTCAAATTCATTCAAAATCGCTCAAAAAACCACTTTTGAGGCAAAAGGACGACTATACACCACAGGTAAGGTAATTCAACGTTTATTTATCATTGATTTATATACATAGTTAGCGATACATCGCTATAGGTGAAGCAAACGGTAAATCCAGTACATTTACTATAAAATAACAATCGACTACACAAACAGATTGTGTGGGCCCCCTGTGTTAACATCTAAATTTGTTACAAGAGGCAATGTATGGAAGTGAATCTAACTGGAAAAAGCTAGATTCAAGCTTTAAATTATGCAAGAATCCTGCTTTCTTTAAGAGAACTTTAAAAAACCATCTTCTGAACAAATTTTTATATCAATAATAATTCAATTTTTAAAGTTCAATAATTTGTATTGTATATGACGAGCTATATCATATGCAGTTACCATAAAATTCCGAAAATAAGCCCCGGGGCTTACATTTTTCAAAGGCCCTTTTGGAGGGGCTTATTTTTGGAGGGACTATTTGGAGGGGCTTACGTACGGATGGAAATTTGCATTTCAAACTCGACTGGGCTAGCTTGTAGTGGGAAGGAAATTTACTATTTTTGCTTTGTTTCACTCTGTATTCGAGGGCAAATTCCAAGTACAAGCCTCCAAGCCTACAAGGGGGCTTATATTCGCAGGGGTGATTTAACGGAGGGTTTTTCGCATTACCGTTTTGAGGGGCTTATATTTGGAGGAGCTTATACATGGAGGGGCTTATTTTCGGAATTTTAACATAGTTATTTTAATGTAGTTTATTCGATTTCTGTGAATACTGGTAGGTTTTATCTATAGTTTTTAATTTTTACTAAATGCAAATACTATAATGACCACTGAAAAGTCCCAGATGGGGACATGCTGAATAATGTATGTATGTATATCATTTTGCAAGGCAGGTTCAATAATTAAGTTTATAGTACAAAACAATCTAGTTGGGACAATATTATTTTACTTTACATTGCAAGAATCATTGAACAAATAGATCATGTCATGAATAATAATGATGATTATGATGAAAATGATATACTGATGGTTATAGTTAAATGGTACTATGTGCCTAAATCAGCCAATTGATTAGCACAAACAGAAACTATGGAAAGAGCGAACCCTAAAATATTGTGTATTACAATTTTTTTTCACAAAACCCAAAGCTAAAAGATACTAATTACCTTAACTTTGCCATGTTTGTCCCAAGCATCAACCAATCCAGTGACATCCCTAATAATCCTGTATCCCAAATCTGATGGCTCACAGTTCATGTCTCCACAAACTATGACAGAGTCAGTTGGCTTCGTCAAAAGTTGAATAAACTGTGAAAGCTGGTATGATTGTAGAGTTCGGTGTGGCACATACTGGTTTCTTTGACCATATGATGCATGTAACTATTATAATAATTAAATGAAGTTGATAGTGCATTTAAGTTAAGTTGAGCAAGAATCCAAATAAAACAGATAATACATAGGACTGTAATATTACTGCAGCACAATTGAAATCATCTACTTTTGTTAACATTATATGCCTGTTATTCAGTCTTCATAGCATAAATCCTCTATTAAGCCCCCTGGCCATTGGGGCTTATTTATTTCAAGCGTGTTTGAGGGGGGGGGGGGGGCTTATTTGAGAGGGGGCTTAATGAATTTACCAAAATGGGGCATTTTTGTGTTTTTTCAAACATCCAGAAGATGCTATCAATTCTCCATAAAGAACTAGGACACAAAGTTGAAATGCTCAAGCACATGACGTTAGAGGTCGTGCAACCAAATATCAAAACAAATCCGAACTTCCAGCATATGAATAAACCATAGCGGATCAGTCCATCTTAAATAATAATTTAATAGTGAAGAATAAGGAGGAAGGGGAGGGGCGGGGCATAATAACTTTCTTCCCCTCAAAACGGGGGGTTTATTAGAGAGGGAGGGCTTATTTGAGGGGCGGGGGGGGGTTGATAGAGGATTTATGGTAGATGGTGAATGGTAAGACATGTTAGTGAGTGTTTTCACTATAAGTAACATAATTCACCACTACAGAAAAGAAATTAGAAATTAAAATGGCCCCAAGAGAAACAGAAAACAATGCTTATGCAAAATTTTGGGGTGACAAACAAAGAGCATTAAGGTATGTTATGGTATTTTCTGTAGTGGTCAACTGTTTTTTCAGTTTCCTCCTCAGCCTCCTTCTCATTTTACATGTAGTTTATTTTCATTCTATCTTTTCTTTTCACTGCCTGTTCATTGATTCATTCAGCAGTCTTACTTTGCTAAGACAGCTTAACAAACTACATTTAGTGTATAGAAGGGAAAACAGATGACTTTGGTGTAGATTTTTTTTTGTTAAATACATATTATCGTTTAAAAAGAAAGGGATGTTTTTATTTACGAGATATTGTTTAATTTACTTTGGTTAAACCTCAGACACAGCTGATAAGTGCACAAACTTACATGCGAAGCAAAGAAATGAATTGGCTGCTTAGGATGATCAATCAGACAGTAGCCAACAGCTTTGCCTCCAAACCAATCTCCATGAGTGATATTATACATGTAGCCATTTAATGAATAACGATAAATGAATGCATCGATGATAGGATACCGTGAGAACACACAAACTCCACTGCCAATCACCCCACTGAAATAAAAAAGTTTAGAGAGAGTGATTTACTAAGAAATAGATTTAACAGACCTTTTTACCAATATGGTGGCCATACTGAATTAATTAGAATTAAGGAGTATTATAGGATGCCCAGGGGGCATGACCGTGATCCGATATACTTGCTCAGTATTCATATGCGCCTGTTGGGCCAATTTTTCTTTGAGTTTTCCCAGAAAAAGATTGTAATGAGAAAAAAAGATCGTTGCGCCGTGTTTGGGTGTAATAATGATCGCCTTTTTCCCAAGAAAAAACAGTGAAGTTTTTTTTGCCCAAAAAGCTTGCATAAATACTGAACGAGTGCCCCCTGGGCATCCCATAATACTCCTTAAATCTAATGAATTCAATATGGCCACTGTATCAGTAAAAAGGTCTATTTATTTGTCATATATAGCAACAAAATAATGTTGAAGATATTAGCCCCAAAACAAGTCAGCTACTGCACTGGTGAGAAGGAGAGCCTGTATAAAGGCTATAAAGTTAAAATTTCAAAACATTATAAAGCAGGGACAATGAAGCAAAAACTGGTCATCTACCTACTACTAGTATTAAACTAAGAACCAACCAAAAGAAACCAAGAAAAATGTAATCATACTGAATGCTGGGTTAAATTTACAGGTGCAGAAATCAGAGGCTAAAGGAGTTAGAATTAGTATTAGGGTTCACATGACCAAACCTTCACTCACACCGGCTGCACACCTGCCAATAAGACCAATAAATAAATGGTGCAGAAACTTTAAAGAAAATTGTGTTTCAAGCAGTTGTTGCTGTTAATTATAGATCTTGATACGGGGGGGATAATACAGATGGACTTCCATTTAACAGCTCCCTAATAAGCTTCCACTCTCTGTTGTGCAGCCAATAATCAAAGTCCCATTATACACGACATTATACACTTGATATACTTAGTTTGACTCTAATTTATTTTAAAAAATAATGAAAAAGGAAAACACAGTTGAGAAAGAAGAGGATGACTGATTCTGGTCCAGTAGTAGCAATCCCGTGCTGCGTCTGTTGCAAAATAAAGTAATGTTTCTACAAAAGATTATGCTAATTTATGAGAAACCTCTATTGAGCAGCCAACCTCTATTAAGCAGGAACGTGCCAGTATCCTGAGGATGACTGCTCAATGGAGGTTCAACTGTAACCAAAATATATAACGGCTCACTTTTACAATGAATAAAGTAACACCATTGTAAAAACAAGCACAAATAACTCAATAATGACTTAAACTGTCATGGCCTAAAATTGCCACAAGAACTATGATGGATGCAAACATCCTTTAGGGTAAAACTCAGGAAAAAGAGATACTTAAACTTTGACAGCACCTGTAGAAGTAATGTGAGTACGGAAGAACATCTTCAACCTTGTCACTTATCAATTCAAAATCACTTCTACTCCAAATCTGCAACATCAAAATTGGAAAACTGTTGTTTCAGAATTTATCCATACACACCCCACTGACGGTCACTAGAAATTTTGAGGGAGGAAGCAGGGGTACTTGAGACCAAAGTTTTTAATGGTTGGTATCAACCTCCCCTTAAATTTCTAGGAGGGAGAGAGGTTGGTCAGATCATAATTAATTTATCTTCTGAAAAAAAAAACACAAACTGCCTTAAATGTAAAAAACATTTCATTCCTTGCAAACAGGTATTACCAGCAAATGAAATTAAATTGAATTATACCTCTTGAAGTGAAACAATGTCAAAATGACCTTTTGCTAGTTCCTCAGAAATGAGAAGTTTACGCTCTGCCCACATCTTTGACACATAAGGAATACCCCTAGTAATGCAGCACACCAATTAATAACAGATAGCTCTCACAAGTAAACAAATGGAATTAAAGTGACCATAATATTTCCTTTTCCAGAAATCAATCAAAAAGTAAAAAGATGGGATGTATGGAAAATCAACAATTACAGGTATAAATAGACTGCAACTAAAAGCAATTAAACCATGCAATTTCAAAGGTTTTAGTACCAAACTGAAATTTTATGGAGTTTCTTAAAGTGTAAAATAGACTTTGATGCTTGTGTTTACAAAATTATTCTTTTATTAGGCTTAAACAATCATGACCACTTAGGATGAAATTCTTTTGGTACGCATGCATGGGACGTAATAACATAATTTTATTAGCCCCCCGCCACCCTGTTTAAAAGTCAGAGTTAAAGTAATTTTGATATACACCCGCGGGTCATACCTCACATGCATTTAAAAGCGTCTCAAATAGAGTAGCAACAATTCTGGTCAAACAATCAACCCTTCGAATATCATTCTTCAACGGGAGACGATAAAAAACTGAGGCGTCGTATTTCTGAGGTGGGGTGCGGGAAAATGAAACGACCCTATAAAAAGCATTTCCACAGGCAACTTTCATAGACCTGAATTGACTCAACTCCAAACGTACGAAAAACAGTGAAAAATTAAATAAATAGCACTGGATTTTTTGATTAAAGAAGCACTGATTAAAAGAAAGTTACGACAATCAATCCACATTACCAGCAATTGAGGGTCAAAACGCGCAAATTTGATTCTTGTTCGTCTGCCATGTTTACAAAAATGAGACCCTAATATTTTTCTACCAGCGGGCGTTGGACAGTTCAATGTAGGTACTTAATATATGATTCGTATAGTGTACCGAGATATTGATTTTCATATGGTTTACGCGTCTTTTTCATATAGCAGGGTATAGCGGAGCTCTCGCGCGCGCAGCGGAGCACCATAGGAGCCAGGGAGCCGATTGGCTCCTGGCATCCAAGAAATTTTGGTTCTGAGAAAATCGTCCGTACGTATGTTTTAGCCATTCTAGAGGGCTCCGAACAGATATTTCCCCGAAAACGGTCGTTGGGTGCCCCTGATGTTTACGTACTCTTTGTTCGCATAGCCTGTTGTAGTCTGCGTACAGTCCTAGACGTCCCCTTCCCGAGGGGGACGTCTGTCAACAGGCTATGTTCGCATGGTACTCAAGAAGCACCTCCGTCTATGCAATCAAGAAATTCATGCAACCTAGCCAATTCTCGTGAATCGCTTGCCTCTGGTTAGGGATTTCAAACGCTCGTTGTCTTTCTGCTTAATGAACGCTCGATCTTTGATAAATAAATTAGCCGACATTTTCGACTTCGTTTGTGAGTGTAAATTAAATCTGCTTGCAATCACAGAGACTTGGCTAAATGCAAATGATGATACAGTAAGAAATGAGTTGTGCCTAATAAATTACAAGCTTGACGACCAACCACGCACTGACCGCACAGACCGCACTGGTGGCGGGCGGAACAGCTCTTCTTTATCGCGACTCACTTCATGTGAAAGAGATCGGTGCCGGCGAGAAAAAATCTTTTGAGTTTTCTGAGTGGATTGTGTAGCAGCCATCCTCTCATAACCTCCGCGTTCTACCCGGACTCTATCGGCAGCACTAAAACATGGAATCCGGAATCCGGAAACGGAAACGGAATCACGGAAACGGAAACGGAAACGGATACGGAATCTGTGAAAGAAGGTTCCAAGCGATCGATTTGAAAAAATATATATTAGCAATGACAATAAAATAAATAAACAGATCAAAAAAAAAAGACACAAATGAATAAATTAGCTGAGAACAGAAGAGGAGACTGCTGTATCACTAGAGGAGTCGATTCCGGTGAAAAGACGCTTGATACCACTATTGGCAATAAATGCAAATTCTCATGGGACAGCAAAGCGAGGAGAAAAACGTTACTGACAAAAACTAGTGCCATTTTAGAAAAAGGTAAGTTATATGGAGACAGACTTCGTTTGAATCGTCAGAGGCGTCGTTTATATAACTGAAAGGCGTCGCCGTCAAGTTTTTCTTAGTGTCTTTTCTGGGTTGTCTTCAACAGTGTTCAGTTTTATTTATCAAGACAACTTACTCAAGAGAACCATGGCATTGTGGAGTCCAAAGAGAAGAGAGAATTGTGCATGCATTTGCTTGATTCCGCAACCGATTACATCAAAATAATGCGCCATGTTTAATAAGCCTCTTCAACAAAAATACGGACGTCCACGTAAACTCAATTACCGGTACACCAGTATTCCATCAGTATTCAGCTTGGCGAAAAAGTTGAACTTATTGCTAAAACACCTGAACTGTGGTCACGTCACCGGTCGGTCATGTTTGGCGTATTCAGTTTGGGGACAATCACGTGGTGTGGTTTGAGGCTAACTACTACTATTCTTGACAATTAGCCACAAAAGTAATATTTCACTGTATTATTCAACCCATGAACTTGTGAATAAAAATTACTCGTAAAATTACTTTGATCGGCCTTGCAGTGCAGTAACCCACACTACGGCAAACCTTATCAAGACACAATAACAAGAATATACCGTAAATTTCTGAAAATAAGCCCAGGGGCTTATATTTTTCAAAGGCCCTTTTTGGGGGGCTTATTTTTGGAGGGGCTTATACATGGAGGGGCTTATTTTCGGAATTTTACGGTATTTAAGGGAACTGCCAAGAAAACTAAGACAAATTCTCTTTGGATTGTACTAAATTGTGTAATGTGAAATTCTTTAATTTTCTATCATTGATATTTGATTCCGTATTCCGTTTCTGTTTCCGTTTCCGTTTCCGTTTCCGTGATTCCGTTTCCGGGTTCCGGATTCCATGTTTTAGTGCTGCCCGACTCTATCGACCACCTTATTCCGATATGCACATGGAGCCCACCAGCATATTCCAGTTCTCGGAGCTCGCTGATTATTTAGAGTCTACAGTATTGTGCAAGGAATAGCTCCTGATATCGGGGAATTTTGACATTCATGTGGATAATGCAGTGGGCTCTGGCGCCATAAAACTGATTGATTTATCACAGGCTACCAGACTCTGTGGGAGATGGTTATTAGACTTTAAATTATGTTCCATCCCACGTTCAGTTAATTTGATGTGATTAATTTTTGATTTAATGGCATAATTAAAAAAATATATATTTAGGGCACGACTTCCAGTGACCACTATTTGAAATAATCGCCTTCCCTCGAATGATCGCCCCCTTTTTGTGCGGAAAAAGAAATAATCGCCCCCGGCTATTATTCGAGAAAAATACGGTACTTTCATATCCTGGTTAACTATGTTTATTCTGCACTGAAACGGTTGCCTTACATTTGAACATGTCAAGTTTGACAACTAAGACAATCTCTAAGCGAAACAGTTGAAGACCTTACAACTGAGAAAGTCGGCGTCGCCACAATGCCCATTTTTCTCCTCGCGATCAGTGTCCACCGGCTGCGACTTCAGAGTAATGGGTTGTTTACAATTTACAAAAAGTTTATGGATAATCCGGTTGGAGGGTAAATGGAACACAACTTTTGAGATCGTTTTATTGGAAAATTTCCGGGAGCAACGCTGAAAAGGTACTTAGGGCTCTCATATTTTTCCAGACGGCATGTTTCAAAGGGAACTGAATTCGTGCTCTATTTCTTTACCAAAGCCATCTTTGATACCAGTTTCAGGTTTTCGAAGCAGTTTTTTGGTCAATCAATCAATCAATCAATCAATCAATCAATCAATAAACTTTATTTACCCTCGAATTTACAGTGTAGCACTCAAGTGCTAATATCTTCGAGCCAACTACATTAATAAATAATTATAATAAAAAGTTAATTCTATATAACAAATAAGATAACTACCTAGACAACTAACTTGCAAATTATCATGATGTAGAAAGGTTTGCAGTTCCTGCCCTTTTAGGTAAATTATTGTCCCCAGTAGATCTCAGTCGTCGAAAAGAAGTAAAATCAGAAAAAGTGCGGTAATGGTCAGGAAGAGAATTCCAAGATGTTGCTGCCAAGTAACTAAAGGAATTGATACCATAAGAAGTGGTCAATGGTTTGGGCAAACAGACCATATTATGTCCTCTTAAAAAATAGGTGCTAGAGCGTAAACGAAACATATCTTTTAAATATCTTGGATAATCAGAAAAATGAGGACATTTAAAAATAGTAAGAATCATGTTTTGTAAACGCTTGTCCTTAAGGTTTGCAGTTCCTACCTTTGTAAGTAAATTATTGTACTCAGAGTTAAAATCCTTGAAAATAAATCGAAGAATACGTTTGTTTAAAAGGTACAGTTTATCAGAATCTTGTTTAAAATGCCACACCATAGAACAATAATAAAAGTGAGGAAGTATAAATGCCTTATAAAGACGGAGCATGGTTTCAGTAGACATCAGTTTGCCAAACCTTTTCATAACGCGTGATTATTTACCTTTTTACATATAGAGGACACATGTTGCTTAAACGTAACATCTTTATCAATTGTAACGCCGAAAAAGTTAAATGGAACTGATTCGTACAATATGGTAAACGCGATTCCAGGATGAAATTTGCCAGTCCTGAATTGTTCTCACCATTTACCCAAATCATGAACCGACTGCTGTTTTGCGCATGTAAATGGTAAACCATGATTTTGCACTATGAGAAGGGTGAAAAGCCATACGTACGATCTACCATCGACTGAGAAAACAGCTGATTCCCAGCTCTAGTGCATACAAGCCAATCACGCAAAAAGATACTTCTTTCTCTACTGAACTTGAGAGATATACATGAGTGTGCGAGAAGAAATCTTTATTAAGAATTCAAAGGCTTTCGTTGATAACTCACAGCTTATTATTCATAAGGTAACATTTTAAAGAAACTTCCCTCGGTCAAATTTTGCTTCAACCCTCTAAGTTTTGTGCAAATCAGGTGACTGAACTAGAAAAACTCACATAACTAGAAAACAATGTCACAAATTTTAAAATATGTTTGATACGTTATATTCACAAATAAGAGAGGTAGATCGAGGTATTTTTGTTCAGGGGGATCCACTGAACATGTGCACACAGTTGAAGCCAATAATTTCCATCCTTCTTCAACGTAACACATTCACGCTTTCAGCTTGGTAGACCCATAAAACCGTCATGATACACACCCATTTCACTTTTAAAGCACTGATTTTCAAAACAATCGTCCTCTGCATGATCAAATAACTGTGAACACATTTGATCTAATTGATGAAATCTCATAGAAAGGAAACGTGAAACACAAGTTCATTTTTTAGCTACGATATGAAAGTTTTAAGGAACGCTTCAGCGTTTATTTACGGGGATATTACAATTTCAATGCAGGTAGCTAAAATCCCTCGTTTCTGACGGATATATTTTAATAGGGGGTCTTGCACCCCTCCTACCCTTCACCCCCTGGATCAGCTACTGAATACAGACAATATTTGTCCCTGAGGAGGAAGCAGAAGTTTCACTTTGCTATCCAAAAAAAACAAAAAAATTGTTTTGAATTAAACTTTACATTAAGCAACATACGGCTATTTAAGAAGAAATTTGTACGTAAGGTAGCCCGCGGGCAACAAAGGAAATAGGAGACATGTGCTCGCGGGCTATATATACCGTGTGGCACGAAATTTTTGCGGGAGTTTATTTTTTGCGGATTGGCGATTTTTTGTGTTTTTCGGGAACTAATCTTTGCGATTAGGTCAGATTGGTTTTTCTTGCTGGGAATTAATTTTTGCGATTTTTAGAAAGTACCCAGTACCCAAGCTATCCAGAGTTCAAGTTCATTACCTTTCATTACCAACTTTAATTTGCTTGTAACTGACTTCAGTCCGTATTTCAAGGACGTAATCCAATACTACTATTGTCAATTCAGTCCGGTGTCCGCTTAATAGAGGTTTTTAACGATAGAATTTGCCAAATACACCTTATTTTAGTGTCCGCGTCCGCTCAATAGAGGTGTCCGCTAAATAGGGATACATTATAAAGGGAATATAAGACCCCAATTTCGGGACCTGGCTTAGTGTCCGCTTAATAGAGGGTGTCCGCCTTATTGGGGGTCCGCTTAATGGAGGTTTCACTGTATTTCGTTGTTTCTGAATGAAAGAGACACGTTTTGATTGAAGAGACACGATTTCTTAGTACTTTATTTTTGTGTAGCGAATTTAAGTTAGAGAATATTTACTCTGGAGTAAATTTTTGCGGGAAAAATGTTTGGGGTAATTTTTATTTGCGGTTATTTTTGCGGATCGCTGGAAAAACCGCAAAAATCGCAAAAATTAGAATCAGCAGCCACGCTCTTCACGCTGCTCTTCGGTTCAATGTGTTCATTTCGGCTCAATAAAGCGTGAAAATTATTCATTTATGGCTTCAACAAAGAAAAATCAAGCTGGTATTAAACAAAGTGCACTTCTTAAATGGGTGAGACCTGGAAATTATTGCTCTCAGAAGGCTGAAAATGCTATTTCAAATACCCTATATTTCAAAATCTTTCGAGGGAGCATGCCCCTGGAACCCCCTAGCTGCTCGTGCCTTCGGCACTCCTAATTGGCTCCCCCCTCCCCCACCAATAAATCTAACCTTGCTACGGCACTGATGAACGGCCACCGAACTGAGCTAAACATAAAAATAATCGTTCAAAACATTGAAGAAGTATTAATAACACAGCAAATACAGAAGTAGGTACAGATGGACAAACTTGAAGATTGAAACGGATTGAAATTGTGGGTTAGCCTAAGCGTTTTTCAAAGTTGAGTTTTGTCGTTTGTAACGTTTGATATAATGCTCGTGAAGAATAATTGTTGGACAAGAAACTGTAATTTTGTCGTTTACAAGAAATTCTTACGCTAACGTTGGCAATGTAACCACTTAGACAGCAGCCGTAACATAGCACCTGTAAAGTGCATGTCCTTTATTTGATACAGGAATACTACGTTAACTCCAATACTGAAGAAAAACATCTGGATTGCTCTTGTATCAGAATATCAAATTCCAGCAAACAATCGTTTTTTGAAAACAATTTATTGATCCTTTATGGTGTTCGAGATTCTATCCACTTTGCTGGAATTAAGAATGTAAGTATGAAAGGATTCTAGGCTAAGAAAAACTGATGAAAGGAAACTTTTACAGGAGCAATTGATCTAAATCAGAGTGACAAACACAAACAAGGCGCGCGACTTCTTGCTCAGTGTTTAAATCGGTCCTTGTATCGATCTGTTGCACCAACTAAGTTGTCGTCCTCTAATAACCTGAAATATTTCACCGTTGTACTCCGACAACATTGCGACAACCAAACATCCTCTTCACTGAAACTCTGATGTCCCTTCTTCGCCAGCAATACACCAATGGGTTTACAAAAGAGGGCAGAAGTACTACAGTGTTTGAAGCAAACCAAAGCAAAGTCACAACGCGACCACGTACATTGTAAAATTTGCGGGTTACAAATGTTGCTATGATTGGAAGATTACATAAAATTAGTATACCTGTGATAAGCAAGATTGTTTTCGCTGCCTTTGAGTCGCGCGCGGCTTTAGCCACGGAGTTACGACTTTCTCTGCTTCCTTCAGTGGAGTTTGTAACGTTGGAAAAGCTTGTTAGGGGAAGAGCGTTGTGAATGCGCATCGAATGTTTTCTAGCTTCTATCCACAGCCGAAGGTTTATGGTAACAACAAATGTAGCACTGACGATTACAAATGCCATGCGTGAGTAACCAATGATCCCCCCTCCGTGATTACGGCGAGTGAAAACAGTTATCAGTGCCCAAGAAATCCAAAATAAGACCAATAAAATAACAATCTTCATCTTCGTTATCCACTGCTGATGTTTGAAGGGGTAAAAAATGGCAACGGAACGTTCAATGGTGATCAAACAAATATGTACCATAGATGAGGAGTTGAAGGCGAACAGGAATATAACGTATAAATCTTTGAAAGTACAAGCTATCTCAGAATTCGTGGCAACCAAACCTATCTCAGTAGCCAACAGAGGTTGAGTTACAAGACCCACGAAAAAGTCACAAAACGACAAACCTAGCAAGAGAAAGTTGGATGCTGTTCTCAATGATTCAAATCGATAAAAGGCTGCGAAAACCACAGAGTTACCAAGGATGACAAGCACTGCAAAGAAAGCATTTGCAAATGAAAGGAAAGCGCACCAAGATTGAAAATCCTGAAATTTGATGTCATTTCCACTTTGCACTTGCAACAAGAGCGAACAGAGCGAAGAAGAAGATCCGTTATTACCTCCGTTGCCTTTAGACCTCATTTCGTCATGACGAAAGGTTATAGATGTTTTGCCTTCTCAATATCACCGCAAGGTTTTCGTGTTTAATCCTTGTTACTTAATCCATGATCGTGCGAGAACAATCTTTGATGATGTTTCGAACCCGACGTGCCCGGATGAACGATTTTCAACAACAGTCAAATTCATATTATATTATACACAAATAGTAGACTGTATAAAAATAGAACTAATATTCACCGGAATAAAGATAATATTGCTCGCGCGGAACGCCCAAAGATGCCTGAAGCAACATCATGACAAGGCGTTCTGAACAGAAGGTATGTCTGTTCAGTGACGTCTCAGAACAGAGGAATAGGCAGTGAAGACAGTGAAGGATATTAGTGCAACGATTTTTGGCATTTTGTATCTGTGGGTTAAATTTTACATTGTTTACTTTTGGAAAAACTTCCGAGTATTTGTTGATGTTTATGATTTTGTGAAAATCAGTTTTAAAAACAGAAATTTCCGATTTATTGTCGTTATAAACCATACCAATTTAAATTAAAAATAAAAAGCATCTTCCAAGTTAGAAATAAATCGTTTCATTAATACTAGTTACGGTTAACGTCGTTATATCGTATGTATGGCAAACAATTCATAATCAAATATTACATTAAAAAGGATCCCTGTTAAGTCAGTTAGTTATTTGAAAACAGGTGGACGGCCGGCGCTCAGTTTGACTTCATAACCTTCCCATAGCCTTGCATTTTGGCTATTGTTTCCCTCTGCCTTCGTCTCGAACAGCTCTGCTCCTTTCAGTTTTTAGTCTTGGTGGTTTGTCACTCCTAACCTAATAATTTCATTACTTTCTACCATATATACGTTTTGATTGCAACAACAAGCATAACTGAGCCTATATTGTACATTAATAGTGTCTAACTATAGAAAGTTCTCATGAGTTTTGAAGCATAAGGTTTGTGGCAATCCATGGTACAAACAATTTTAGAAAGTAATGTGAGTGATTGATGGACATATTATTCAACAGATAGTTGCAACAGATTGATTGAATTTATGCTTTCTTTCTGCTTGCGGGTAGTTGTTAGATACGCAAGAAAATACATACCATTGTTAAATCCATTGTTTGCAAACAAAGAACGCTCCCCATAGCCTTCTAATAATTTCTGACAATTTAGAAAACAAGGTATTCGGTCTAAACAATAGTCAGACAACCCTCTTTTAGCGGAACCAATTTAAGCAGTTAAATTAAATAAGTTTGTGCTCTCTGTTATAATATCTCATCTCAACATTTCAATGTTCTTTTTTTTGTAGCGTGATTTTTCCCACAGTCATGATCATTCAATTCTGATTTACGACATAGTTCTGTTTTATAACTGCTACTAAGGTAAAACAGTAAGACTTATACCGCAAGACAGGCTATTGTTTATATGCAATTCCAAAATCAGAGGCGGAGACGCCCTTAGGCACATAACTGGCTTTATCGTCACGTTGAAATCAGCATTAATCACAATTCTTTACGATTTTGATTGTATCTAAAAACAATTAAACTATAGTTGTTTATAACTAAAGGGAATCCAGCTGTTAGTTATATTCCGTAGTTTTTAATGGCTTGATTATCGAGTCCGACGACACATGTAGCATTGTTGCTCCTACAGTCTCCTCTACTGATTAATGATAGAATTTGCTTTTTTACAATTCTTCCTCAAAAATTAAGTTCAAACTCTGTTACACGGTCTTTTAAATTCAGCCAACTGGGGACATATAGCAGAATTAAAAAAAGAGAGTAAAAGCTGGCAAGCTTATTGCAAAACTGTTTTACCAAGTCAATGTTAAAATGTTGTCGTACTGAACTAAGTGTAAAAATCAACTGTGAGAAAACAACAAATATCAATGAACACTAATTGCATTGGTTTTCATTTGAGTGTCGAAAAGTAATTGGTTTTGCACTTTCTACACGATGCGATTGGCTTAAAAGATTCGCGCCACCTTTTCATCCAATCAGAAGTAAAACCAAAGCCAATTGTGACGCGCTCGCATGCATTTTCCCGCGCTTTGCGTCAGCCACATGTAATTACTTCGAGTTTTGATTGGTTCAATGTATTGTCTGTGTCCTACGTGATTGGCCAGAGCAATTACTTTGGTTTTGGTTTTACGACACTCAAACGAAAACCACTCTATGAGATAAGCCCGAATTCGTTATGCAAGAAATGCATATAGCATTGTCTGACATTGTTTACCATGAAAACGCCGCCTTTGCTGCCTTCTCTTTTTAGTCAATTTCATGTTAACCAAGGTGGGCCGAGGGGGGTACCAGGTGTATTTAATGGCCTTTTTTTGAAACTGTCAAAGTCTAAATGATTGTTTCCTTTTGTGAAGAACATTAAAAACTTCCATATGGTCACAGGGAGACGCTTGTTACCTCTTTCATATGCATTTTTCTATTAAAATTGGACCAGAAATTGCGAAAAAAGACAAGGAAACGACTGTGTGGCATTTAAATTCTCTTACGGATTTAAACTTGGGGGAGATAAATTTGTTCGACAAGAATGTGGACGAGTTGTGCGACCATCCACCAGTGACCACGCCGTGAAAAAGGTTCGTACGATTTGTTTTCTTTCTGTCTTTTCGCTGGTGATGTCATAATTTCCTAGAATTTACCCTAACTAGTTATTCTGCCAATTGAAAGCGACAATTTTGTCGGTATCAACTGTGATCAACTTGGTTGACCTGTGCTTGCTTTGACGAGGAACTAGAATGAGATGCATCCCTTTATTCACTGTCATCTTTGACCTCTCGAAGAAAATACCTTCAAAAAGAAAAGTTCCTCTGTCAAGACTCACCTGAGGAAAATGTTGCAAGATAATATATAGGATATTGGTACTTTAGTAATCAAGTTTTACTTGTACAAAAAACTTTCTAGGCGACAGAACAGCTTTATTCGTCCGTTACGAATACGAAGAATTGGTTCAGCGCAAAGGGCCTTGCGAGCAACAATTTCGGTCTGAGAGAAAAAAAAAGTCTTTGCAAATAAGAACTGTTGATAATTTTTGCAGTCCCATTTTCAAAGTCGTCTATATTCAAGACCGTTCAAGCGACAACAAAACCAAATTTCCGTTAGCCTCCTACACAAACGTTCCCAGCCAGGCTTTGTCACCAAACGTGTAACAAAGTCATCAGAACATCTGGGTGGGAGGCTACTTAAGCATGACATAGCAAAGAAAAGATTTCATCAATCTTGATAGGGGAGAGTGGTTACTTCCATTATGACCGGGCAGCTTGATTATACCTGGCCAAGATACTGGGATGTGTTGCAACGTAAATTTTTAATCTTAATTCATAAATTGCTGTAGAAGTAAATTGTTGCTTTCACAATGTCTGTTGTTAGGAGCCGTTTGCCAACATCGTTTACAGCCTAAAGGCATGGCTGAAAATAATTAACGAAGACGTTTGTGGGAAAGGAGGGAAGGAAGGGGAAATGAGAGAAATTTCTAAAGCCCGTTTCAGACGTCGCGCTACTGCCGTGTCGAACTCATATGAATTTGACCCGGCAGTTGCACGCCAATAGCAGGCAGTGGTTTCAAACGTCGAATTTAATTCAGTCGCGCCAAATTCAAAATAAAGAAAAACATCGCAGTCAGCCGCAGTAGAGTCAAAACACATAAACATATACATTTTCATAAGTTATGAACTGAGTTCGGCACGTCAACAGCGCGACGTTTGAAACCCAGTCGTGCCACTACCGTGTTGCACAGCAGACCCTGTCGAATTTAATTGCCGTGTCGAACTAAATTCAAGTTGCTGAACTGAATGATTTCAAACGTCGCGCCACTGCCGTGCCAAAGTCGAATTAATTCTATCAATTGAGTTCGGCACGGTAATAGCACGCTAGACGTTTGAAACAGGCTTAAGAAGAATTATTTATAAAGAGTTGACAGAGTGGCAGGTTTTACCTTTTTCAGCAGATTTTTACTAAGTGATTTCCCAGTTTCATTGTCAATAGATTCAGTTTCCGCGTGGTTACTCTCTTCTGTTTTGGTATTTTTTAAGGGTTGATGCTGTTTGAAAGCTCTTAATCTTTTCTCCACGGGTGTCTGTTGAATTCAGAACAATAAAGAAAAATAAACATTCATCCACATCTATAGATACAATTCTTCTGCTCAAAAGGTACCATTCACATTCACCAGGCTAAAAATTGATTATCATGTACAAAAGCCTCATACATGTATCAACATTCCAGACACAGCAGAATGCAGGACATTTGTCACATGAACCTAGTTTAATGGCCTTGAACGGCTTGGAAACTAAAATTTCGAGGACTTTTTTGGACTTTTTACATTTAGGGCATGAATTTTTCGTCAGTTAAGGCCATGGAGCCTAAAAATGAGCCTAGCTAGCTGTAAAAAGGGCCAATACGGAGGCAATACGTCCTAGCCGGCATGATCACATGCTGTTTACGGAAAATTCCCTAATCCATGTCAGGAAATTCTGTACTTTAAAGCCTCCCCTAGGGAATGACTCCGAAACTGAGGACATTTCTGCTACGTTTTCAATGTTGGTTAGCATGCAAGGATTTTTCCCACGCCTATCGTCAATGATTCGCTCACTGGTAATAGAGGGAGTGGCCCCAGAGTGGTTTTGCATTGAAATTGGCATGCAACAGAATTTCGCATGCTCTGTAAGCATAATTTGAGGTTCCGTGACCTTCTCACACTTACGCCGCGAGAAGCCTAGGTTCTAGTAATAAGTAATTCATACCCAGCGCCAAATTTTCTGGCATGCCGGGCATGCCAAATTCTCTGGCATGCCGGGCGTGCCATAAACTGGGTAATGCCGGGCATGCAAAAATCGGTCTCTGGCATGCTCTCAACGCACAGGTTATAATTCCTTGAATCTACAGATATTTTAAGCCTGGCTAAAAAAAAAAACTAAACAGATCACCGTGCTTATCTTTTGATGTACGGTTTATAGGTCATTTACACGATGACGTCATTGCTATTCCTCTCATTTTTATAGATTTGGTTGTCCCAGCGAAGTTTAAATAACAAAAGCTCTAATTTTCACAAGAAAATAAAACCCTGAGGGATTCAGCCGTAGTAATAAAACAGCGTCATCGTGGAGATGACCTGTTGGAGGATTGTAAAAACTCCTCACCCCTTTTAATGAGTCTTTAATAGGATTCCCATTTCACATTGCGAATAAAATGGAATTGACTGAAATCAGTAAAAATAAAGACAGAGACTATTTTCATTGTGTAATAAAATGCATCTATGTTCCATGAAAGCTTTTAAAAATACAAGGTTATATATAGAATATCTTTCAAAGTTCATTACATTACAAACTGAGCTAAGCTCCAAAATCACTGTGGATTATTCAGTAAATTATGATGTTTGACAATGCAATGTGCTTGAATATAACGTTGCAATTACAAATCTCTCTAACGCAATTTCCCCTACGTTAGAAAAGCTGTTTTTGTCTTTTTTCATATTTTGATAAGGGGTCTGAGTTCCTCTTTCTTGTTTTGCAGGCTTGCCAGGGATTATTGTTTATGTGTCATTACCAGAGTCTGTGTTCTTTTTTTTAACTCAAAGTAAGTCAGTAATAACTGACAGTATCAAAAAATTGCTCTCTACAAAAGTAATTATCTCCTCGTCATGTCTGGAAGTTACCTGTAACAAAAAAGAAATGGAATGTTAACACATGCAAGGGCAATATGAAAAAAAGAAATAGAACATGTAGAGCTCAGCTTCTCTTAACATATTTTCATACTGGCTTGTTGAGTCTGTTAAAGGTCGCAACTAATTGTCTGAGGCTAATTTCACAAGGGTATGCAATTGAGATAAAGGCATGGTAAATAAAGTGAAAGAAACGTGGTTTCACATTAGCCAATTTACATTGCGTTGTTCGATCATGTTTACACGCTTTTCTACTGCGAAATAAACCTTTGCATTTGGGTTTGCAGGTCAAGATTAGACTATCCCGAGTTTGACTGAAACTCGAACAACAGTTTCGTTTTTAAGCAGGTAAGGTGTAGACCCATATAAAGCAGGAATATGTAAAGGAATCTCAGCGAAAACTTTTTCGCATCTTTGTGGCGATATTCTCTCACGGTCCGTCAACTGATTAGGGGTTGTGAAGAAAAAATATATTAGGACCAAAGTTTAAAGCCTGTCCGGTTACATCATTTCACATGTTACCTAGAGTTCTAATAACTAGGTAATAAAATAGGATTTCACGAGAGCGAATTTGTTTCTCAATCGGTGTATAAAAAAGTAAAGCTATCAAATGAGAAGTTTATAAAGTATCAAAATTATTAAATTAAAAGCTCAAATAATTAGGAAAATTCCTATACGAAAACAATGCTAGCGACATTAAATTGAACAGATAAAATTATCAGAAAATACGTAGAATAAAAGCCTCATTGTTTGCTTTTGTTTTTGCGTAAAGGTAGCCAAGTTGAAAAAGCGACTAAATCTTAGTTTTTTACGTTGAACATGTTTATTAGCTTGGTTTTCGTCCGTTTCAAAAGCTTTATAACCCAATCATAATTTTCGGGTTAAAATAGTACAAAATCATTTCAAAAACTATGTTCATTTAAAGAAGAGCCGGGAAACATGAACATTTTGTAATTCAGAAATCGGACCCAGCCAGGTTATTTAAGCTTAGAATTTTTTGCATTTTAGCGTCCTATAACTGATTTACCAGAATCGCCTCTCAAAGGCTTACTGTGGTAAAGTATTTTGTAGTACACTCGTAGACAAGCAATGTAAGGCATAAATCGTTGCTTGGATAAGACATTCAAAAGAAAAATTAGTTTTGTGGACCTAAACGCACATTCACAGACTGCTTCTTGAGTTGTTTACAACTTTGCATTGACACCTGCAGCATGTTCATTTTTTCAAAGCGAAATCCAAATCTGATTTTGGCATTTGTTTTACGGATATTTTATTTTGTCTCCAAAAGTGGTTGTAATATCCGTTTGATTGTCTTTCAAACAACAGTCAAACTATGCAGCAAAAATAAGTAACCTTACCAGTACTGAAAAAAATATGACCGTAGGTGCCAAAATTAATTATGCTCGAGCTATAAAATTAGATCTGACTCTTTTTAGCTTTGGTTTCTATATTTTTGAAGTTTTCTCTCGTCTTCTTAACAGCAGAAGAAGATTACAAGACGTACAAACAGAAACAATTCGGAGTGAACAACTTGACAACCACTTATGCCTGAGAGTTCTTAGGCATGCTCAACAGCAAGATAAACTGAATGCCAAAAGGATAATTCACGGGATTTGTTCGATATTCAGGCTTTTTCTTTACCAAATTGATACTAAATTTGTACTTACAGTCTCTCGCAGAATCCATTTCTTGTCCAGCATTCACCAACATCTCAACCATGCGATATACACCGCAGAAAAAAAAAAAGACAAACAAGTGCGAAGAGACATGACGACATCAGGCTCGTACCCAGTCGTTATTTAATTGTTTTTTGGATGAGAGAAGATTGGGGAATATTCTCTCGTCCCAAAAAACAATTAAATAGCGACTGGGTACGAGTCTGTGACGACATCGTGACGCCACAACTGCCACGCTACAACAAACTAGATTCATAGCTATTCATCGTAATCCCAAAAAAATAAAGGCTAGTGCGTGAAAGACTATTCGTAAAACCAGAAACCCATGTGGGGGTTGGTAAAACTCAGTACAATAGTTATGACGATTAATCCGAAAACACTTCTGCGGAAATTCGGCCGATTTTCGTGCGAGCTCGGGTGATCTTCGGATGGAGCGGATGACGTTGCTGAAAGGACTATCGTCAGCAAGGATTAAAACAGTTTGCAGTTTGTACTCTCGTACCACGTACTGACTTGAACGACCAGGTAAGCTTAATTTTCACCATTCTTTTAATGCTGTTGACCGAGAAACATTCCGACGCGATAGAACTTAAGCATGGGTACTGATGATATACTAAACTGGCCCCAGGTTAAACCAGTATTTCCTTTGTCCTCTATGAATAGGAAGTGACGACGATGGCGACAAGGACTGACGAGAATGTCAAAAGTGCAATAGGTTTAGATTCGCAAAACAACAACTCTGCACGGGCATCACGCTCTTTTTTACATTTCTTTGCCATCGTTGTCCAACTACAATGTGAAACTGCCTAATTACTTTCACATTTTGTGGAGGACGTGAACACAACACTGTGACCCTTTTTTTTTCTTTTCTTGAACTTTGATACAGTCCCTTAGAATTAAAATCCCCTAAAAATTCGTCAACGCTTGACGAAATTAAAGAGATGAAATAAGTACAATAAAGTTTGAAGGAGAACAAACACACTTTTAAAGTGATGTCTTCGTTAATATAAGCTCCCTCATAGTTGTGTGGCTAGGAAAAAAAGAAATTCTGAATCAAACTAGGTTGATCTGAATACTGGTTCAACCTGTCAACAGTTTTCACCCAAAACATACACAAACTGAAAGTACTTGTGAAACTGATAAGCTTAACCCATTCGCTCCTGGAGATTTTGCCCAAAAACGCGTTTTGAAGATAGTTGAGTGGTTTTCTGGTCACTGTCGTGCTATAAAGAGCTAAAACTTACCACAAACCGGTTTACAGGTCGTACACTTCATGGCCTTCTGATCCAGGTGCAAAATATCAGCTTGCGAAGTTCGGGCATGCGCAGAAAGCAAAATTTCGAGATTTTTCGAGTTTTGGGGTTTAAAAGTGACACAGCAGTCTTGACTTTTACTTTTCGCTTTCTCTCCTCCCCTCTTTTTTCGCTTTTCTTGCCTCATTTTTTTTCTCTTGCTGGGCATTTAGTAGGCTTCATTTTGGTGGGAATAGTTTTTAGGAAAGCTTTTAGGATCTTAGAATTAGGTGAAAGGAAAGGTAGGTGAGCAGTGGAACAAGACTTTCATGGAGATTTTCAGGTCAATGTTGCATGGTTTTTTGCCTCTTTCTCTGGTGTCCTTGACTGAATTGTGCTCATTCTGGTATGGTTTGAAAGATCTCTTCACTCTACACAACTTAGCGGACAAAGTTGTCCTTGACCGTTAAAACTGATAACGTCACAAAGGGTAGAAAGGACGTGGATCCGCACGGGCGGTTACGGGCGGTTCAGGGGCGAATGGGTTAAAATACCAGTAGATCAATTAAAGCTCTATCACCATCACATCATCATCATCATCTCCTTTCCAGTCTCCTTGGGCTACAATGCCATGCCATTTTAGCCACTACCCAGCATATGACATAATGTGTGTGTGTACTTTCCCTTCACTCATTCTTTATTTTTTTGAACAGAGATAAAACAATCAAGCACCAAACCTGATCATCCCTCTTCCTCTTTCTTGTCTCTATGGCATCTATAGCTTTTCCTTTCTCCACATTCTGAATATAGAAATTGGCCTCTCTTTTGGCTTGGGAAATTTCAGTTCTCATTCTCTGTTCTTTTGTGGCTTTTTCATAAGCTTATGAAAATAAGGAAGAATATTAGAGAAGTTTAATAGTGAAACTCCACATTTTTACCTGAATACAAGCACATTTGTACCCTCAGTCAGCGAGTAGTCACCCATACTTGTCTCGATGTTTTAGTCAACCCTTTAGCCCCAATATCCACATAAACCTTCTCCCACCTGATCTCCATATGCATGTATTTCTTGAAAAATTAGTTGAGAGGAATTTGTCAAATGATCAAAGATGGCCACCTGAGGTTCCCTTGGGTAATCATTTTATTATCATAACTGTTCTTCTTGATTACATGTATGTAGGGACTTAAGGAGTTAAGATTTTTTTTATGCCAGGGGTCACAAAGACCATTTGAGGGTTACTGACACTAGGTGGGGAGAGGGGGAGGTTTTGAATAGATAATGACTTTAATGAAAGCCTTTTCTTGAATAGTAGATCCAATAGTTTTACAAATAAGAATTTTGCCTTCATTTTTATGGATTTATGCTAAAAACAAAGCCTTCATAAACATTTTGTCACTGGCATTGGTATTTTGTTTCCAACAGGACTTCGAGACCAATTATCTACTTTCCATTGAATTACAATGAAAGAGTATTATTATTTAAGTGAAAAATAGCCATCTCATGGTCTTACCAATCTTTTCACTCAAGTGACCCCAAAGGAATTTTGGCAGATATTTTATATTCCAGATATCATCATGGTAGTATCCCCCTTTTTTTCCTCCTGGTAGAAACAAGATTATAATACAATTATACAGTCAAACCTGTATTAAGCAGTCACCCTTGGGAAATGGCCAATGAACCATATAATACAGGTTTGATGAACCTAACAGTTAATCAATAAAAATGAAGATAGTGACAAAGCAAAATATCCATAACATGACAAGTTGACCTCAAAATGTTTCTGCCTATTCCTGTGCTGAAATAAAGGGAGTGCAAGACTACTGAATGCCATACTTAGTGAATGTATTGTACTTTTACGTTACATTTTGACAAAGTGGCCATTTAATAGAGGTAAAGACAATAAAAAATAACCCCTTTTAGCACCACGGAAAAGGTGCCCATGGCCACTTAATAGAGGAGACCACTTAACAAAGGTCAGTTTTACAGTAATTTTTCATTAAGAAAAAAATGTTTTTGGGACTTAAGTGGCCGCTTAATGAAGGTCCACTCAATAAAGGGACTGTACTACTAACTGTACCTGGATATCTCTCCTTACATGAAGGAACAAACAATTTTAGTAACAGAGTCCTTAAGCATTGTGCATTCAACAGACAGTAAACTGGTTGTTTCACAAGTTCTTTCGCTGTAAAAATTGTTTAGTTTGCTGTGTCATATGGGAGTCATCTGTTTCTACTTCAAGCAACACATTAAAACTTGATAGAAGTTACATCTTCATGGAAGATAGTCTTCATGTGCATAACCACAGTCATCCCAAGCACATGACTGTTTCGTTGTTGTGCAACAGATTACAAGGGTGCATATCAGAGGTTTTAGCAATCAGTATTTAGAGCAAAAAAATAACAATAAAAATGCATTAGAACACCTTACCTTGTCTCCATGTTTTATTTTAATGTGTTTGTAGCATATTTGGCTACTTCAGTGTGATTTCAATGAGTTCTAGTTTTCTCTGTCTATGTAATTTATAATGACAGTTAACAATGACAGTCTAACTTAACTAAATATGCTAAGAATACACCATGATTAGAACAAGGAGACAAGGTAAGGTGTTCCGAAGTAATTTTGTTGCCATTTTTGTGCCTTCACAAAAAGGTAAGGTAAAGGCACACGAGTCGAAGGCCGAAACAGCCGGAGCTTATCCCAGTTTCATTAGCATGAAGCAAGCCTGAGAGTATTGCGACTCCCCCCGGATGAGATGCTAGTCCACCGCAGGGTTACCCCCCCAGCAATAAGTTGCTGGTACCCAATTATTCACTTGGGTGAAAAGACACAAAGTGGAGTAACAACAACTGAGGCTTGAATCCCGGGTCTCCAGATCCCGAGTTTGAGGTATTAAACACTCGGCCACACACGCTTCCAATACCCTGCTCTAAATCATGATCGCTAAAATCCCCATACAAACCCTTACAATATTTCTGTTATGCACTTGTGAGCTTGGGGTACCTATTGTGAAACCAATCAGCTTCTCTTGTAAAATGAATATGACTTCCTATTAATTATATGTGGTCAGACAGCTTGGAGAAAAATAACTTTCTAGAAGAAACACTAGTAACTGGACATTTCCTACAGTCTGTAGCAAACCAGTTAATATCATTACCAATCGTCGTGTTGTTTAAGCTCAAGGCCACAGCTTTTGCAACCCGCTTGTCCTTAAATTCAATCCATCCTTCTGTAAATAGTTTTCGCCCACTTCCACCATGTTTTTTTCTTTTTTTCCTCACAGCAACATCTGAGAATGAAAATTACAAATAGAAAAACTATAGAATAAAAGGACTCTTTACTAGCCACCTCCCATATGAGTGAGAACATAATTTGCTTGTTTGTCTCCACAGCTTTCTTCAAAAGTGAACCTTTTTATAATAATTATTTATCTCACTAAAAAAATATGGATATGGCTGGAGGTAATAAAATTGATATTGACATTGCAGATTTAAAAAGAAGGTGGAATCATGTCTGTCAAGCCAGGCATGAGCCCTAGTGTAAAGCCTTGTGGACCTTCCACCTATTGTACTGCCATACAGCACTTGTGACCTTTCAATCTGATTATAGAAAGTGCAATAGTCTAAGGTAGCATTTCAGGGTATGTTGTCTGAGTATACACTCTTTTTTGAAGTACCCACGCCAGAATTACACAAAGGGCATGGTGCTGGTGTCCAAGTACCAGGTTTACACCTTTTACTCAGGCATGAAATGGCTGCCAGGTCCCTATATACACTTGTTTTCCGTTAGTTTGGAGGTAATCCACTGCTTTGTACTCCCTGCTACATCATGTTTTAAATAACGTTTGACAGGGCAGAATGGAGCAAAGTACAGTTATGTGTCGGGCACCCAGGGTGCAAACACAACACCATTATTGTACCAACACCATACTAGGAAATGTGAACCACCCCCAATTTATGTGCTAACTCTCACTGCAAGAGTGGGCTGCCTGTAATACAATATTTCAAAGAAGTTTCTCAATTCACATTCTTAATATTCCGTAAATGATCAATTAAGTGCTGTGGTGCTTATTCCCCTATTTCGACTACGGGTAAAACACTGAGGGGAATATAGAGAGGGAGTTGGTCGTGGTCTTGTTTCTCAAGTGATATGGTTTTGATATCTCTTATATCAAGCGCAGTAACAAAGGTGGGGCATTTATTTGTAAACACCCAAATTAGCACCGCAGCATTTATTTGAAAGCGGCGCTTATTCAATTGTTTTCGGTAAAGGTGCGGCACTAAATCGAGTGCGGCGCTTATTCGAGTGTGGTGCTTATTAGAGTAGTGGCGCTTAATCCATTACTTACAGGGATAAGCTGTGGGTCATCTTAGTTTTACCCTTTATGAAAGTATAAATTCAAACAGACAAAAGTGTTATGAAAAGTTAGGGTAGTGACACCTCATCAATATAGAATTTCTGCACTAAGTCCTCAAATTTCATTTCACAGCAAAAACATTGGTGTTGGAAATGTCACCTGTTTCCTGTGGCTACAATCCTGGCCAAATAGCTTTGGGACACCTTCCCTTTTTCACGTGCTTTTTGTACGGAATTTGCAGCTAACCAGCAATTCTCACTCATAGACACAGCTTTAACGAGATTTTTCCCTTACCCATCCCCCCAAGAACAAAGTTGAGGTCAGACTTGTTGACCAGGATTCTAGTTCTCACCATAAAATGTACATCTGAAGGTTTTTTCTTACCCACCCCTCACAAAACCCCCAGTTTTCCTGTTTTGGAGCTACGAAATTGCATTTTTAGCCCCTTGACTTCTTACAAAATGGCTCACGGACTAATAGCAGAATACAAAAGAATTTAATACGGAATCCCTTAGGAAATTGAGTAATTTCAATTTTCAGTGGACAAAAACCAAGTACCAGAGTAGTTTAACCCATTCGCCCCTGAACCGCCCGTAACCGCCCGTGCGGATCCAGGTCCTTTCTACCCATTGTGACGTCATCAGTTTTAACGGTCAAGGACAACTTTCTTCACTAACTTGTGCAGAGTGAAGAGATCTTTCAAACCATACCAGAATGAGCACAATTCAGTCAAGGACACCGGAGAAACAAGCAAAAAACCACGTGACATTGACCTGAAAATCTCCATGAAAATCTTGTCCCATTACCCACCTACCTTTCCTTTCGCCTAATCCTAAGATCCTAAAAGCTTTCCTAAAAACTCTTCCCACCAAAATCAAGCCTACTAAATGCCCAGCAAGAGAAAAAAAAAATGAGGCAAGAAAAGCAAAAAAAGAAGGGAGGAGAGAAAGCGAAAAGTAAAAGTCAAGACTGCTGTGTCACTTTTAAACCCAAAAACTATGTCGAAATTTTGCTTTCTGCGCATGCCCGAACTTCGCAAGCTGATATTTTGCATCTGGATCGGAAGACCGCGAAGTGTTTGACCTGTAAACCAGTTTGTGGTAAGTTTTAGCTCTTTATAGCACGACAGTGACCAGAAAACCACTCGACTAGCTTCAAAACGCGTTTTTCGGCAAAATCTCTAGGAGCGAATGGGTTAAACATCGTATTCTTTTTTACATTTTTAAACAGCTATAGATATAATTAGCTACCTGTAATAACACCAAAGACTATTTCTCATGGGAGCCTGAGAAAATACAAGTCAAATTTAACAAGAATTATGAAAACACAGGTAAAATTCTGAAAATGTCATGTGTAAGGCATCATTTTGTGAAATTTGACATTTATTTTCTCGGGCTCTCATGAGAAATTTTCTTTGGTGTTATTACAGATAACTAAATACATCTGTAGCCCTTGAAAATTGTAAAAAAGAATATTATATTATTTAAATTATTCAGGTACAATTATTTTTTGTCCACTCAAAATTAAAATAGCTTAATTTCCTAACAGATTCCTTCTTTAAGTTACATTATAACATAGCGCGCGTGCTTGCCCTATATAAGTCCTATTGAGCAGCTATGAACAAAATCTTTATTTACGCACACCCGTGCGTAAGTAAGATGACGTGAGCATTTTTTTCTTAACCTGGCTACAGGTTTCGTCTTTTAAGCTGCAGTGCACTTTTCCTTCTCCTTAAAATATGGAAGAAACCAGCGAAGATTTGCCCAATTTTTCTATCGGCATTGACCTTTTAGGTCCTGATCCAACAAGCAGCAAAAGTAAAGCCGAATTAAAAAAACTCGCAAGTTGCGCGTTTCGCAAATTTGTCGAAGACCAGCTGCAGCAAATTTTCAGGGGCACCCAACGACAATTTTCGGAAAAATATCTGTTCGGAAGATGATTTGAGATCTAGAATTTTCGGAACATTTGTTGTAAAATTTCTTGCTTGCCTGCTACTCCTAGGATTTTCGAACATCTGAAAAATGGTAAAATTGCCCATTTTCAACGGATTTTTACCCTAAAAAGGTCACCTAAAATTTTCGGGAGCCTTTTTTCTGGCTGAAATTTTCGAACAGGTAAGTTTTGATCCCTATAATTTTCGGATCACTAGACCGAAATCCGAACAGATGAAAAATTTATAGGGGATAAAAATATGCCCATATCCACTGTTTAAATACTAAAACACGTTTAACAATGCTATGTTTAAGTGGTTTTGAACTATATTCTCGTTGGGTGCCCCTGAATTTTGGCCGAAAGACATTCACTGGGAACAGAACAGACACCAACTGGTCATCATTAACATTTAAAGGCAAAATTTCTGTTTTTATTGTTGTTTTTAAATTTGTTATATATGCACTTTGTTATCTCCGGACAATCCGACTGACGCAGGAAAATTTCAACACAAATTACACAAGAAGACATAAATTTATTACTCACAAAAACCACTGCTGCCAGGTCTTCTCAAGAAGCCGTAATGACCAGCCAATGTTCGTAAATGAATAAAAGTTTAAAGAAGGATGATAGTCGTCTTCGCTAATAACGTGTTTTCTGGATTTCGCCGAGCAAAACGTAAACATCTTTTTAGCAAATCCAAACCATACTCCACCACTTCTTACAAACATGTCACAGAGGATTTTAACTTTAGGTGAACTTTAAGACTCTTTTACCTTTGTTTCTGCTTAGTTTCCATTGATCGTTATAACGAATAAAGAAGCAAATTTTCTTTCTCACTTTTAGAGGAAGAATATTTTCATTCAAACTAGACGATTCTGGCGCGTTCGTAATCAGCCAATAGAACCGTTTGTTATTGTGTCGCCCGTTACGAGAATTTTGCAGTTAATCAAAAAGCAAGCATTTTTGTCAGCTATGTTATAAAAGAATTTGCTCATGCTTTTAGCTGTGCGTATATCGAGTTATGGATGCACTTGGGAAGTTTGGAGAGCACTCAAGAAGCTGGAGTTGCACTCGGCTATCGCCTCGTGCAACTCTTACGCATCTCTCGTGCTCTCCAAACTTCCCACGCGTATCCATAACTCGATATACGCATGCTAAGCATGAACAAATTCTTAAATCAAGATCTAAAGAAGTTTATAGAGAGTGAGAAGTACGCGTACACAGCTTACCTTCTGGTTGCAAAAATAGCCTTCCAACTTCCCCGTATTGTGAAAATATGTTTCTTATTTTAGCTGGCTTCATAAATGGAGGCAATCGACTCAAATACACTACACCTGGAGTAGTTTTTGTCTTCGTTTCTTTCTTTGAGTCGGCCATGTTGAACGTGTGATTAAACGAAGGAATCTGGGTTCTAATCAGCGGGTTTTTCTCATTTAGCGACTAAAAGCTTCATGTAAGGAATATGTCAAGGTTTGAGTTCACACGTGCCAATTTTTATTATTTAATTTAATTATAGGACGACTGCTCAGCTGTTTAGGAGCACTTTGATATTAAATGGCGGACGAAGAATGCGTTGAAGGTTTGTATGATTACTCACTCCGTTATAAAATGATCTAGGTTCCTTGTCAAAACAATAATTGTTTATTAGTGAATTACTAAGTAGTGGACAGCAGTGCAAACTGTGTTTCATGGTGTATATATTTTGAGCTGCTGAGTGTGAAGCTTATATCGACTGACAATCATTTTGTTATCATGCTTAATACAGTCAACTCTCTCTTAATGGACACCTCTATAAGATGGACATCTCTGTGAAACGGGCACCTAGAGTTGGCCACTAGACATATACCTAAGATGGACATTCTGTGCCGGTGCCAGAGGAGTCTGTCTCAGAGAGAGTTGACTGTATTTCAAATGTGAAACCATTTTAGCTTTGTAATCTTTTTTAGCATTTTAATGCGACATGACTTATCTCTTGGCCAGTAGACAGTTTTGTTTACATACAGGGTAGCTTCACAGTCGTTACAAAGGGAACCTTAGTTGCCTTTGGCTTTTGAAGCCAGTGACAATTTAGATTTTGACTTGGTTAAAAAAGAAGTAAGAGTTGATTTTGCTGATGCTAGAAAGTTGCTCAAAACTCATGGAAGTTTTGCATGGACCATCATTTTATTCAACAAACTAAGTCTGTATTTTTTCTTTCTTTTACCCCTCACTGCTGGTTTTTTCTTAGTTTCCAACAAGGAGTACAAAAAAGGCAAAATATAACAATGTTATTGAATGAATGCTGATCTTACAGCTTTATATTTGACTGCGTGGATCTTAATAAAAGTGGAGTTTTGAGTCGCTTTCCTCTCTGGAGCCCAATAGGAAATTGACAAATCAATGAACAGCTGGTTTTCCCACTGAAATCATATGATTTGTAAGCAGTGCCTTGCACACTCCAGATTTGTCACTTGACTGAAAACTGTTAACATTTGTAGCACGTTTAGCATTTAAGGGGGAAATGGGCTGAGCGAATTAGTGAATGCAAACTAAAGCAAAGAATTTAAGAGCTCAAAAATTGATCTTATCCAGGAGATTTTACAACCGATACAGGAGACAGGGGGATTTGTGCCATATGTGGGAGACTTCAGATAATCCAGGAGAATTCGAATATATGACCTTGGTGTGTTCCCAAACTGCAGATTAATTTCTGGATCTTTATTAATTGCTATCACTGACAAGTACATAGAGGGGCAGTTTCAAACATTTTTGGAGTAAGGAATTTACTCGTACTCTGTAGTAGTGGGAAATGAAAGCTAGGGTGCAGGATAGTTTATACATTATGCACAGATCTTACAGTGATTTACTTTTACAAATTCCATCAAATTGACCTCAATGTTAAGCAAGTATTAAAATCTTTGCATATGGCACTCACAGAGGTTGAACTAGGATTAAGTTGATCATTCCATAAAAACTCAGCACATTAATTTTATAAAAGGCACTTTAACAGAATCTTCGTAGCAGAATAAGACTTAGTTGAGATCAGTGTCACTCAGGATAGTATTGGTTATAGTTTACTTTGAATCTTAAATTCTTTTTTATCCTCAACTTTTAATAAGATCTTGCATGGTGTTGTATAAATGTTGATTTTTGCATTAAGGTTCTGGAGGTGAAGAAATGGAGATCTATGACAATGATGAAGGTGATGATGATAGTGATGGTGGCATTGAGGTTGATGATGAAATTGATGAAGAAACCATGTTACCAGTAAAAGGCAAAGAAGAATCAAGTTCAGGTAAGCTGAAAACGTTTTCTTGAAAATATAATCCAGAATATCTTTATGCATAGATGTATAGACAAAACAGAACGTTTTCATAGTGTAATGCTAAGCATAAATGTGTGTTGGTAGTTCATTCTTACACTGTATCTTGGCTTGACTCTCAATGTAGTAGTTTGATTATATTTATTATGCTCCCTGTAGTTATTCCTTCTGTTTGTTACTTGCAGAAAAAAAGAACGCCAAAGGTAAAATGAAGAAAAAAGAGGAAAAGAAAGAGGTGTGCACATTTTGTCAGCCAGAAAAAAATATATATTGAAAAATCTAATCAACAGCATTTTTATGTGGAATTTATCTACATTATATATATATATATATATAGTCCTTGACACCATCTTGGAAAGTGGAGGGATGTATGGTTGGATCTTATGTTGTTGAAATTTCTGTTATATGTAGTCATATCATTCACAGTAATTTAACTATTATCTTTCTTGTCACTAACTATACCTTTAGGTATTTCTCCCTGGTGATGAGATGGAGGAAGGAGATGAACTTACTTATGACAAATCTGCATATGAAATGTACCATGCTGTAAGTACTCATGTAAACTAATAGGAAATTATCAATCGTTAGTTAATTTTTACATTGAGCACCTTAAGTAGTTGATGAAATAATCACTCAAATTGTTTGTTTAAATCATTAATTAAAAATGAAATAATAAATGTGCCAAATGCAAACCTAAACTGCTTGTAGATGATTCATTGTTTTAGTTAGTGTCAAAAAGTCTCCTCGAGCTCTATTCTAGACCAAACCTAAATGTATACTCTGAACCAAACTACATAATTATGCACATCTGAAAAGTGCTTTAAATCCCTTCCCTCCATGGTGACAAATACCTTAATATAGCTGTATCTATATAGCTTAATACCCTGTGTAGCTAAGATGTGTTGAAAAAATTGTTCAACGTACCTACTATACATGTGCAACTTCACTGTAATTTCTTATTTGCTGTTCATGAGTAACTGAAACATCTTTTTTTATGTTTTCATGTAATTTTCCCAAGGCCCAAACTAATGCTCCATGTCTAAGTTTTGATGTCATTCCAGACAACCTTGGAGACTCAAGAACAGAGGTAAGGAATATTGCAACCTTACAGACCATAAAAAGAAAATAATTTACTGTTCAGCAAGAACAAACTGTGAGAATGGTTTAGGCCATTTTTTACCATTATTCAATTAACCCATTCGCCCCTGAACCGCCCGTAACCGCCCGTGGGGATCCACGTCCTTTCTACCCTTTGTGACGTCATCAGTTTTAATGGTCAAGGACAACTTTCTTCCATAACTTGTGCAGAGTGAAGAGATCTTTCAAACCATACCAGAATGAGCACAATTCAGTCAAGGACACCGTAGAAGGAGGCAAAAAACCATGCAACATTGACCTGAAAATCTCCATGAAAATCTTGTTCCATTGCCCACCGACCTTTCCTTTCACCTAATCCTAAGATCCTAAAAACTTTCCCACCAAAATGAAGCCTACTAAATTCCAAGCAAGAGAAAAAAAAAATGAGGCAAGAAAAGCGAAAAAAGAGGGGAGGAGAGAAAGCGAAAAGTAAAAGTCAAGACTGCTGTGTCACTCTTAAACCCAAAAACTATGTCGAAATTTTGCTTTCTGCGCATGCCCCAACTTCGCAAGCTGATATTTTGCATCTGGATCAGAAGGCCATGAAGTGTACGACCTGTAAACCGGTTTGTGGTAAGTTTTAGCTCTTTATAGCACGACAGTGACCAGAAAACCACTCGACTAGCTTTAAAACGCATTTTTTGGCAAAATCTCCGGGAGCGAATGGGTTAAAAGAGAGGTCAGAGTGACCTTTTTGCTCACATGATATTCCATCCTAAGTGCATTTTGCAAATATTTCTGCCCGGATTTGGGATTCAGAGCGAAATCGCAGCAGATTGCGGGTTCATCCATTTTTGGGGCCCTGAGTTTTTGAACTTTGCTTGTAGCAAAATATTTTTGCCTGGATTTCAGATTCAGAACGAACTTTTAATGGGAGATATGGTTAATAAATCATGATGGATCAGTGGATTTTCATACCCTTATTCACCCTTATTCATTCCTTAAGGTATTTTCCTAAGAAAAAGAACCAGTTATAGATTTATGATGATTTTTGATGGTAGAGTGTTGTAACAAGCCAAGAATATGATAAACTATATTTAACCAACTGCCTCGCGTAAGGGGAAGGTGGGTGCATGGGATACCTAGGAGCTTCCACTGTGACCAGTCAGCCCCTAGATAGAATACTGCCCCCATGGCTGGCAAATCCCCGCAACCCAGCCATGAGCCCCGGCCCATTCTAGGCACCCGTTACACTGATGAAACAGTGGAAGGAAGAAAAATAAGAGATGTGAGGGGTGGGGGGGGGGAAGATGCTAAAGGAAATGCTCCACAGGCCGCTGCACAAACGCTCAACAAAGAACTCAAAGATCCCAGCACCATACAAAGCTTCCACATGCCATGTGAGCCTGCACTTATGGGATTGACCACTGGATGCCCGCTAAGCTCGTGGACTGCCTGACCGCTAAGCCTGTGGACTGCTTGACCGCTAAGCTGGTGGACCGCTTAACTGCTAAGCTCATGAACCACTAGACTGCTAAGCTTGTGAACCGCTTGACCACTAAGCTCATGAACTGCTTGACTGCTAAGCTTGTGAACTGCTTGACCATTAAGCTCATGGCGGTTAACTTAGTTAAATTGCATTTAACCAGGTGAAAAAGAGAGGGTTTATGTCCTTGTTTCCATAGTACAATGCTATTGAATATGGCTAGATAGTCACCTTAAAATCACTATGATTGTGCTGTACTTTCATTTGAGTGGTCTAATTCTACACTCCAAAAGGTGTCTCTGGAGCTTTGATCTCTCATCAAAATAATGTTCTTTGCTAATCTTAGTGAATAATTCATTACAACTACAACAGGCCATTTAGTGGGTTTTTGCACACTTAAGCTGTTGAACATAATGGAGATCACCCCTAGGGTAGGAGACACTCTTTATAATGGTCCATATGAGGAAACTACAGGTCAGAAACAGCTACCTTTTTCAGGCTTATGAAAGGGTTGGGAAATCAGTCTTTTTAGTCTGTAAAAGGACAGAAGGACCTAAAAGGGCTAACAGACCCATCTTGAGGCTGTGAAAATGACAACAAATTTCCTGGTTTAGTGATTTTTTCATATTAAAGAGATGGTGCATTTACAGCAGTTAAGATGCAGTGTTCTAAACTAGCCATGTGAAAGAGATACCATTTGTCAATACTGTTGAACCTCCCCTGAGTCACCACCCAAAATGAAAAGATTCAGCGTTTGGTTTGGGGAGGTGATCACTAAGAAGAATCTAGGTAGGCACAGGGGTCCCAGCGCATCTACTTTTTGGCAGGGAATTCATTGCATGCAATCTGAAAATTACATAATTTATATGTGTAATTCCATGTTGTTACTGAAAGTTCTTCATAACTCTGAGAGGCATAGTACAGCTGCTGTACATACAACAAACAAAGAGTCCAAACCATGGGTCAAGTGGTCATTTACAAGAGGTTATAAAAATGGAAAGCTATAAAAGTCCTAGCCCCAAATATGCTCATGGTGGCTTATGAGAGGTTCTTATTTTACAAGAGGTTTTAACCGTAGGGCTTCAACTGGGAAAATATTTAAGTGTTTTGGATGGATGGTGCCAGGCTTACAAGAGGTCGGGCCACACTTAGAACATAGAGGTCCATCTGTAGAAGGTATATGAAAGGGGTACTTTTTTTTGTCAAAAATGGTATATAAAAGGGTAAGGGGTTGGACTCCAGGGTGGAGCCTCCCTGCATAAAACTTTGTTGAGTGCCCTCTCCCCTCCCCCAGGCATATCGCATAAATTATACAGCAAAATGAGCCCAAATCTTCTTTTACTTATATTTATTACTACTTGTGTATTATAGTAAAATTCTCCCGATTCTTACAGACTAAGGGACTGCATGATCATATAATTTTATTCTTAAAGCCTTTCGGGGTTGCATTTTCTTTTGTGGTCCTTACCTTTGTGGTGGTGAATAATAGTTATTGAATTCATTTCTTTTTTTTTTTAGTTTCCAATGACAGCGTACATTGTGGCTGGAACCCAGGCAGCACCAGGAAAACAGAACCATGTCATTGTCATGAAGATGTCTCAGTTAGACAAAACTATATCAAATGATGAAGATAGTAAGTCAAACCTTATGACGTTGTACACTTTATAAGCGCATTCATGATTTAATTTAGCTTGAATCAGTGAGTTCTTTAAGTCTTAAAGAGCATGCATTTCCATCACCACCACCATCTCCACCACTTTTGTAAGGGTGAGATGAAAATTTGAAAGACTGCTTGCCCTTTGTGCAAGCTGTTGCTTAAGTTATGATAATTACTAGCTTGGAACAGTTATGTACAGGCTTACCAACCCTTTCTTTCACTTACTAATAGTTTGTTTAACTCTGTAAATCTTTCTTGACTGTCATAGATAACTGTTATTGAATTTATGCTAGCCTAACAGCTCACTCAATAAGCCCCAGGATTTTGTTGTACCCTGTATCATCAGCACCATTACCGTTATTATAATCATCATTATTACCTTGTTTTTTTACTTTTTCATAGCCATCATAGGTTACCTTACTTTTCATTCCAAATAAAGGTGATTCTGATGATGAACTGTTAGATGAAGAACCTGACTTAGATACAGCCATGTTAAATCATAGTGGTGGTGTTAATAGAATACGGGTAAGTTAGCATTTTCAAGAAGAAGGGTCTTTTAGGGGCTTTTCAATAATTAATATTACCACTTAATTCCCCTTTTAGACTCAGGGCACTTTCCAAAAGTCAAAACTGGCAGGCCAGACCATGGCCGGACCTGTCATTTGAAAATGAAATAGTCTTTTTCCAAGAGTTTTTGCTGAAAAACAATTTCCTTCGTGCATGCTATATAGGATTTGACTGATCTGGCTGGATAGCTTTGATTAAAAGTTAAATTCTCATAAGATGGGAATAGCCTGGTTGGTCAGTTCTTACAAATGGAAAGCGCCCTTAGTTGTTTAATACGACAAGTACCAAGTATAGAGAGCCTATCAGTAGCTGTTACAGGTCAAAATGATATTCAGATTAAAATTTTTTACTTAGGTTGATTCTTAATTTTCTTTGTCTACTAGCCCTAATTCATGAGCAATCAGTGCTGGGAGACAAAGGAAATTGAGAATCAACCTACAATGTTAAAAATTTTAACCTGAATTAAATTTTGACCAGTAACATAGCCATTCCCTAACCCCCATTCCCCCACCCCACCCCTCCACAGCGAAAACGGAAAGGAGGGAATGAGTGAAATTAAAATGATAATAATCATTATTTATTTAATTATAATTATTATTTAGCAAAGTGAAAAATTAGGTTGGATGATGGTAGTTTCTTTTTTGTCAGTTCTTTGTTGCTTTTCTTCTTGCTTTGAGTGATCCAGTGTGAGTTGTCAATTAGTTACCAAATTTATAAAATAAAAATAAAGTAGATCTTCTTTATTTTAGATACCAGTCGCAAAAAATATTAATAAATTATTATTAATTTTATCGAAAAAATGATTATCAAGCTTGTGCATGATAACCAATTATTTGTTGATGATGCAACTTAGCTTTTGCAAAGAAGGCTAATCCCAAAATTATTTGCACGATCAAGAATTATACAGTAAAATGTTCGAGCTTACAGGGTCAAAATATACTTCTCAAATCCTGTCAGTAGGTACCAGTAAAGTCAGCCTAAATTTATTTCACAATATTTAGTGACCTTAGTGACTGTCCATTTTGATGTTTTTGTGTTTTGTTATTAGTATTCATCCATCCCTGAGCGGCATATAGTAGCTTCATGGTCTGAAAGAGGACAAGTTCATATCTGGGACGTATCTCAACAAGTGATATCAGTTGATAATCCAGCAACTTTAGCTGAACCAAGTCATGCAAAAGACTTCAAACCACTGTTTTCATTTGATGGTCATCAGGTCAGCTGAAGTACACCTAATAGCTTAGTAGTCACTCCTAGAATGAATATTATTTGGCGAAGAGAAATCTAGGTTTTACGTATTTGTGTTAGTGCTAACGGTGAGTTTATTGTGATGAGGTGTGACCTTTAAACTCAAACCTTTTCAGCAGTTCTTTCACATGGTACTATTTTTAAGTACAAATTTATGTATTCTACAAAAAGAAATTCTTGAATTTTGATTTGTGACAGGCAATGACTGAATTTGGCAAATCATTTCAATTATTCACCTGCTAGCAAACAGGCTAAATGAACAAAATTAAAAATCACAATATGAAGTGTTTATAAAGTACTAGATGTTCCTTACCATTAACTTAGTGTCCTTTATAGTTTCTTCAAGACGTCAATTTCCAAATAAGTGAGAAATTAATAACCACGAAGTCAAAATACAGTTCATGTCAGTTGTTATCAATCTGAATTCTTAACTCATTCTTTTTTTTTTTTTAAGACGGAAGGTTTTGCTATGGATTGGTCAAGTACTGTCCGTGGAAGGTAGAAAATGCATTTACTGCTTAATAGTTTAACTTTAACGACTTGAAAAACACAACACTTTGCTGAAAGAGTTTCTTTAATGTTTAGACCGTGCACAGTGTCCCATATTTTTTTGGACTTAAGAGCTGCAAGATGTGAGAAGCGAGGGTTACAGCTGCCTGGCAGTTTTTGCGAGTCATGCTCTCAGTCATAATTATGCGTTACTATTTCCTTCTCTTGTTTTTTTGTTCAACGGACTGAAAAAAATGATAATATTACATTTGATAAATATGATATTAAGAATTAATTAAGTTTTGCTTAGAAAAAAAAACTTGACTTTAATAAACCTTTATAAATGGGGTTCCCAAAAAACCTAAAGTGCGATACATCAAAGCTTATATGGAGCTGATACTAGATAATTTTTAAATGCTGGCATAAACTACTTTTTCCTCAGTATTTAAAAAAATTAGTACTTAGGGGTATAATAAAAGGGTGACACTAAAAACGACATAATAGCCATTTAATAGAACTGATCAGGCACTTGTATTAAACTCTAAAATACACTGACAACCAAGATGGTGATATAAAGGGTTTCGTTTATTGTCTGTCTCACGACGTTTCGACCGCGTACTATCTTCATCAGGCGATAGCCTGCAGTGCAGGCTATCAGGCGATAGTAGGCAGCTTAAGCAACTACGACGACGACGACAACGTCAAAAACAATTGATTTTATGAGCAAAAACAACTGCTCTGCACGTGCATCACGCCTTTTAGTACATTTCTCTGACGTCCACTGTACGACTACGACATGAAACCTCCCCAAGCGACGTTTTGTGGAGGGGGTGGACATACGACGACAAATTGTCCTTTCTCTATTTGAACATGGACAGAGTCGTTAAGAATTCAACTCCAGGAAAACTCGCGTACATTTGACGAAATGTGCAGTTTCAAATACATGCGATAAAGTTTGAAAGAACTCAAATTGGTCCCTAGTGATGAATTACTGAGTAGGACTATTTGTACCACGTGGTTCCAATACTCAGTTAAATAAATCGACTCTATCTAGAGGAACAAGTAAAAGGAAATTAGGTAAAGTAAGTAATCTAGAAATTTGTCTTATTTGAGATTAGATTAGCAACAGGTGATTGCAAGAGGAATATTCATCTTTGGTCGCCTGTTGAAGGTGGCAGCTGGCATGTTGATCAGAGACCATACAATGCTCATACAGACTCTGTTGAAGACATACAGTGGAGCCCTAATGAACAGAATGTAAGCAGAACTATCTAGTAAAAAAATTAGCGGATGGTTATGCGAAATCGTCAAAGCCTGAATTAATAGTACTTTCAAACTGTTGATGTTGAGTACCGTTTTTCATTGCTGAAGGACGTTATTATCATTACATGATTTGTTATTTCTTTAGGGGATGAAAGTCCTTTGAGTAGAGCTAGTTCTGCTCACTTTTAGTATTTCAAGTTCCACTATTCTTCATTGTAATACTTACTCACCAGCTGAGTACATTGTGGGAGTAGCCGAGGAGACATGGCTTGACAAGTCGTTCATAAGCTTTTGAAATGAAACCTTCTTTAAAAGTACTACCAAATGATTCATAAATGGTTCGTCACGCGTTCGTTCGCTGGGAATGAACTCTTGACGAAGCCCTAAGAACGTCTTCCTGGGCGGCTGGTGTGAAGAATACAGGTCTTATGATATAGTGATGTTAATAACTGTCAGTGCCTTATTTTATCCTTAACACAGGTATTTGCGTCCTGTTCAGTGGACAAAACAATACGAATCTGGGACGCGAGAGCCAAACCCTCCAAAGCCTGCATGTTGACTACACAAGCACATGAGGCTGATGTTAATGTTATTTCTTGGAACAGGTGAGATGTGACTCAGTTGCAATAGTATTATAAATGTTATTTAAACAAATAAAACCCCTTATGTTTTATTTTCAATCTGAATTTTATTTTATACTAAAACTTGTAAGTATAGGTTGTTTTAGAGCATTCAGAGCAACAATTAGTATTTGAATATGAAAAGCTTCATGCTAAGGTAACCTCCTTCAACAATGATGGCTTCACACTTTGCAATGGAGTTCCCAGAAACGTGAGAAAATTATTAATTGAGGTGAGAGAACGTATGTGACACGCACTATGTAGGAAGTAATAGGAAGCTTAAGATCGGAGCACGCCGTCGGTGGCGAAAACGTTGTTTCTTAGGAGAAGGAGAGGAAGAAGAAAAAAAAAACACCTGATCGCAGAGTTGACGCTCTCGTTGCCGTCGCCGACGTCGGATTTTAAAAGTAATGCAAGTGAAGTGCTACTTTACCATTATACTTTAGCTGTCTGCAGATGAAAACATTTAAAGTTCTGTTTTGGATTTCTATTCAGAAATGAACCATTCATAGTTTCTGGAGGCGATGATGGTGTTATAAAAGTTTGGGATCTTCGGCAGTTTCAAAGGTATGAGGATTCATCTCAAGGGTACCTAATCAGTCAACATCACAGGCACACCAACCTGATCATACAGGGTGTACCATCAGTCAGTTTAACACAGAAAGACATGTCAGCTATGCTATTCCTATGATTGTAAGGATAGTATCAGAGAATGTATGTCCTTCGTTTTGTCTGTCTGCGTTTGACCATCTGTTAACATAAGCGTGCCTTGCGTAATTAGCTGAAAAAGCATCCCAGTGCTAAACGTTTTCGTTAATAATCAGTTCTGGCTCTTGGTAGTGCAATATCTGACCCTGCGGTTATTTAACAATTATTCGCCTAAGGCGAAGTTAACATTGTTGAATAATCTCCGAGAAGAAGTCGAGGGGATTATTCAACAATATTAACTTCGCCTGAGGTAAATAATTGTTTTAGTATATTCACACAAAGTGATCTCAACAAAATCAGAAAGGAAACCATTAAAAATATGTATGTTTGATTGATGGGTAAATTCATGCGTGAACACGAAACCGTAAATAGTAGATGCGCAAAGGTTAGATCTTTACAGCATCTTCAAACATGGTAAATTATTTGATAGTTTTAATTTTTTTTGTGAGCTTTGCATCAATGATTGAAAAGAAAACGTCGCAATTTTAAATAACTCCCCTTTCTGAGAAAAAACACAGAGCTTTATTTGCTTCTGTCAACTCACCGTGAATGAGAAACTTTTTTTGTCGCTTCTTGCTAGCCTGCGTAGCAAGCGTTTCTGAGCAAAGAACGAAGAACGAGAGTTAAAGACCGCGCGGAAAATGTCGCAACTAAACGAGCGGGGAGGGGGTGGGGAAGAAAGTTTTCTTCCTTCCCCTTCCTCCTCCCCCCTCTTTCATTTTTTGGCTCTCGTTTCATTTCTCGCGCGGTCAAAAGCGAAAATCTCCTTCCCCGGTCTTTCTTTGCTCCGAAATCAAACGGAAACGCTTGCTACGCAGGCTAGCTTCTTGCAAATGCTGTCAGCAGCAGCGGCTACAATCGAGGTGAGCGTTGTTTATCTGCAGTGTTCTTTGCCATGTTAACTTGCTGGAACGTACAGTTTTCGAAAATATTTGCTGTCCTTTTTTTCCATACATAAACTTCTATTTGTTGCTAGACAAAATTGGTCTTGTGTGGAAGTCCCGAGTTCACGAAACAACTTTGGGTTATTCTTGTATTGTAAAAAAGTTCTTACTCTGAAACTCGGCAAAACACCCAGTTCACAACAGCGATGTTGTTTTGCTTTATATTCACCGCCTAGCGCAGTGAATATTTAACAATTATTCGGCCTCATGGGCTATTGACTCAGAGGCCATGAGGGCGAGAGGAATAGTTTTAGTAAAATCCAACTAGTTGGTCAAAAATACCGAGACAAAACAACTGAAAGCAAGACTTTAATCCTTTTTTTGCCGCCAAAAATCCGGCGCTTTTCGCTACTAGTGGCCTATAACATATAGTCTAGTAGTAACTCAACCAATCAGAACGCGGCATTGATAATAGACCACTAGTTGGGGTAGTCCGAGATAGCGAACCAGTCAGATTGCTTGAATCACCAGGATCATTGAGTGTATATATACCAAAAATGGATATAGAGAGGTCGCTATATTATTCTGAGTTATATATTTTAAATATACGGTGTCATTGATTCCGTCGTCAATCTAAAAATCTGGAACAATTGCTGCATTGTCATCGAGGGCCTTGTAGCACTTTCACGACAGGGATGGGTGGGGAGGGGGTGGGGCGAGCAGGGTATATAACATTTCTCCCCCCTTTGTCTCTTTACAGTGGTGTATCTGTAGCAGTATTCAAGCACCACACAGCACCTATCACTTCAGTTGAGTGGCACCATACTGACAGCTCAGTATTTGCTGCTTCTGGATCAGATAATCAAGTTACTCTGTGGGACTTGGCAGTGGAGCGAGATAACGATACCGAAGGCAAAGGAAGACATCTGGATGTTCCTCCACAGCTGTTGTTCATCCATATGGTAAGGATGTCAGCAGAGATTAGGATTTTATCTCTACCGTGGAACCTCTCCTTCAGGACTCCTCTATTCAATACAAGGGATACCTCCATTCATGGGACACAAAAATTGGTTCCCTTAAAATGTTCACTTCCATCTTTGTATTTTATTACCTCTATTGATTAGACACCTCTATTCAGCTGGGGAAAGGGACACTTTTTTTTGGCCCCAAACCTAGGTTTCAACACCTTAGTACTCAAAACGTGACAGACCACAAAAAAAAATAAAATAACTTTAAGTGAACACTAGGCTAGTCACAATTGATGGGGCATAATTTACCATATCAGCTGGTTTTACTAGACTACGAGCAGTCACTCATTTCCTCAGTGATAGTGAAGCGAGAGAAATACGGGAGGTCGCGTGAAAATCGCCTCCGCGTCTCTCCACTCCTCAAGCGTATGTCGCTCGCTTGCCGCTCGCAGTTCTTACTTTATGAATTACTGGTTAAAAAGAAAGCGATCTGAGGCTACGAGCTTCGACCGGCTCAAAATTTGACTGGACGCTTCGTCCACACGGGACCGTTCAATGCGTCCAACCTTTCGTACGGTTAAGGTGGTTCCGTGGGAACTGAACGGGGCCTGGGCCTAAAATAAGGTACTCGACTTTTTAAATCCCAAAAACAAAAATGCGAAAATAACGAGACGCAAACAACACTTAATCCCTCAATGGAATGGCCATACCTTGGCTTTCCGGTACATCTTCAAAGACACAAAAGTTGGATCTCTGGCAGGTGTAAGTTGAATCGACCACGAGAGCGGAAGATCCTCAGGGTACTAGTGTGGGGGAGCGTGAAGGGAACTCAGGGGTGGTGAGGTGGATGGACATAGAGAAAGTTACCCCGATTGATATTTCTTCTTTTGTTTTTTCATTTATTTTTTCTTCGGGACATGTTTTTGGGCATTTTCCTCTTTTTTTTAAATGTCGCTCATTTCTTTCTGGTTTTATTCCAGGGTCAAAAGGATGTGAAAGAAGTTCATTGGCATCGGCAGTTACCCGGAGTAATGATAAGCACTGCTGAGAGTGGCTTCAATATCTTCAAGACAATCAGCGTATAGTCCGGCAGTGTACTGCGCCCGGCACGGAAAGTGTTGTTTTTTCTGTGCACTGAAAAAATAGCAGAGGACATGAAAGAACACGAGAAATGTCATTCCTGCTCGTCTGATCGTGTCGAAAAGTTTCTGACAACGCCATGGATACTGAAGGAACGCCGCCGGTTTACTTCATGCAGTGGCAAACTTCTTAGTCTGCCTGCAATCCTGCAAGCATTGATCGCCAGTGCTGTTGAAACAAGGGAATTATTCTTTATTTGGGCCCAATTTGATCCGAGAAAGCCTTGATCAGCGTACAGTTGTTGTTTCCGCGATCCGAACAGCTGGTACAGTTACGCGAGTATCAAACAACAAAATTAACGTAAACATGCACGCTTCGAACTACAGCATTTGTTGTACGACTTGTAGATAGCGACTGGTTAAAAAGATGCGGTACGATAACAATTTGGAACAGATGGTCACATGATTAAGTAGGCAGTATAAACTGGTTGAGAGCTCTTAATTGTACGATATTTTCTTAGTTCTTGACGACGCGCAGAAAATCTTTCAAATAATAAAGTCAATGTTAAAAAAAGTTTTTTAATTATTATTAAAATTATTATTTCAGTATCCTGGTAATAATACGCCATGTAGGCTACCGAGTGGTTTTTACCTAAGCGTCATAACCAAAACTCGACACATCTGAAAAAACTTAGATTCTCAAACGGCAAAAGAATAGGCGTGAGCATAGAGTCCTGTGTGAAGCGAAAAGGAACGCCGATGTACGTGCCCATTCCTGAAAAGCGAAAGCTTTGCACAGCAAAAAAAATGATCCTAGTTCGTAACTTAGCGGGATCGGAATGAGTTTGCGGGAGTTCTTTTCGACGGGCTCTACCCTAAGGGGAAATCACATTCTTCTGACGTCTGGATTTCATGGTGAAAGACAGCCTGCAAAACAGGCGCTATTTTTTGGCGTTTTTGGGCGAGTGAAGCACGAAGCGGGAGTGAAGCCTCATTCGGCGTGAAGCGCGAGACACGGCACCTTACCCCGCGTCGCCCGTGTCTGACGCACTCGCTTGCTTTCGCTCTCCAGAAAAACGCAAAAAAATAGAGCCTGTTCTGCAGGCTAGGTGAAAATACTCCAAAGGTACCTATGTGATTATCATTACTGCGCCAGTTAAAATATGGTTCTTTCTTTTATTAACTACTGTAGATTGCAATTGAAGCTCAAGTGCCTGAATTCACATGATATTCCAGCATTCAAATAAAATAAGCATTTAGTAATAGTCAATTACGGGAAAACTTAGATCGGCAGGTATGATGTAGCTATAGCTCCTAACAGTACAAGTGCAGGCCAAACACATTTACCGTAAAGTAACGAACACTGCACCAGTTATGTCATATAGTTTTGGATTGACGGATTTATAAAATGCAGAGTTTCCGTTACTTGCAATATGGTTTCAAGCGCTAAATTTTATCTCGTTTTTCAAAAGGTAACTGTGAGACTGGCTAGGTCCTGCTTTGTTTGGTATAGCCCGCTAAAAGCTCTATTAAACCCCTGGGAGGGGGGAGGAGGGGGTGGGGTGTACTTAATTTAAAACCTTTAATGGAGGCTAATTGAAATCCTCAAAACGTTGAATTCTTTTCTCGCCGTAATAAAAATACACCAGCTTAGGATAGAGTGGATGGCTGCTGCATCGCCAAAAAGAGAGTCTAATATTATAGAATCTGACTTCCCAAGGGAAGAAGAAAGGAGGACTGATTAGAGGGGGCACTGCTTATTGCAAAGAAAGAGCTGATTTGAGCGGGGCTTAATGGAGCTTTTACAGTATATTAAACCCACAATAACAATTATTATTCACCTTAGTGTCGGTGAAGACAGGTAGATGCTCAACTCTACTCTGGCGCATACCGTAAACTACCGCTTTTAAGCACTAGACTTATACATCTTTGTAAGGGGTTTTAGGAGTGCTTACTAACGGAGGGGCTAATATCTGAAGGGGCTTACAACCCGCATAGAAAAGGTGCTTCCAAACAAGCTACGGCGGTGCTTATCAAAAGACGTTTTGCATTTACTGGTTTTTGATTAAGCTTCATAAAGCCATAATAAGTCGAATTCACGACAAGAACAGCTAGAGGAGGGCTTATACCCGGGGTAGGGTGGGGGGGGGGGGGTGATGGATCTATAACTGGGGGTCGGGGGCTTATAAGCGGTAGTTTACAGTAACTGTAAAGAGATAAATCATTCATATTTCATATCTAAAATTTAACGGTATATAATAAAATTGTCAGAACTAAGATGACGAACAAGACGGAGATCATGATAGCCCGTAAAGGTCATATTTCAAACAGCTAGAAGTTACGGACTAGCTAAAACTGTCATTTCATAATCAGTGGCTATCAACTACTTACAATTACAGATATAATAAGGACTTAACTTAACAATACCAGTACATTCATCTCATATATTTCTTTTGTGCATTCCAATACTAAAACAGTTTCTGCCTACTGTAAAACCTCATTGTTTTCCAAAAATATCAGAAATATCGAAGCCACTGAAAAACATGCTTGATGTTTTTCAGTCATCCAAAGAAGGATCTGGGCCTTTTCACACATAAACGATTTGCTGGCTTGGCATTAATCAGCCATTTTTGCTATCACCTGCATAAGCAAGTTTAGCAATACTTTCTTTATGCGTTACTTAAGTATTTGTATCTTCCAACATCATTTCAACCTCTGTGAACAGATTACTTTGCTAAATTTGACCACTCATCAACTGCTGAGAGAGGCCAGCATTTTTTGTCCTTACATTGTCTTGTACGTTTGGCATAGGGGTGATAAGCTACAACGTTCTCCAATCTTCCATAATAAATGTACAGCTGCAGATCAGTGATGGGTCATGCAGTTGTCACTTCTTTTTACATTTACAAGACTTAGATTACAGTGCATTTTTCTTGAAACCTATAAGTGGTGTACTTCCATCTTAGGCATTTTATATTTCTGTTGGAAAAATGTAGTCTAATCTTGCTGTATACTACACAATTCCTACTGCAGATTATAACATTAGAGTTGAAATGTACCCTACAAATTTTATGATCCCCCTCCTCCTCCTCCACAGCAACCTCCTCCTCCACTCTGTCGCTGGGGTTGTTCATCAACTATTACAACGTTTTTTCGTCTACCTGCTCCTCTGTCCGCTGTACTATCTCTTGGACTTTTAGCTTCACTTTTTTCTTGCCTTTCTAGCATTTCTAAAAAAACAGATTGAAGGGTTACTTGATGTAACCAAGGTCCCAAATGTGTGCCGAAAAGCTGTGTATGGTGGCACCTGTTTCTTAAACAAATAAATGAATGACTGAGCCGAAAGCTACTTGTATTAATGATATTTATTCAAGTTCAATTTCATCTTACTTTTTGTTAGTTCAAAGAACATTTCTTCAATGCCTTTGTTAAGTTTTGCTGAAGTGTGAAAGTGTTTTGCTCCCACAGTTTTGGCATATCTGGAAAAAAGAACAACAAATTCACATTATGTTTCGACCTCACACGTAGTTCGATCATCAGTTTCCTTCATCTCCTTACCCTAACTAAATAGAAGTCAAAGAAATTTGAGAATCAAACAGTTACTTGGTTGAAACCATTGAACCTTCATTGCACTTTGAACTATAGCATTTATGTACAAACCTGTGTCCACATATTTCTTACTGTACATGTCCCTGGACTTCATTCTAAGAAATTTTTTCACGGAAAAGGGTCCCCAGTAAGGTTCTTTAACCCTGTCATCCCCACCCAAATTTTTGCTCAATCCCATAATCCCAAAGGTTATTTTTGACATTCCACATCATGTGCATACTTTCAATCCCAATGGCAACTCAGTTGTTTACTTATCAGATATCAACAACTTAATTAACCCTTTAGTAATTATCCACCTATCAATGCAACTCTGAATTCCAACCCCTACAAAGCTTCTAGTGTACACCTACTGTGAGTTGAAACTGTTTAATAATTCGTGGAGAGCAATGGAAGGAAGTCACTACTACAAAGGAGCACTTACGCTTCTGCCTCTGCTGCATCAACATGTCTGTCCCTTTCAAGATCTATTTTGTTTCCTGTTTGAAGGATAGTAATTTATTATTATCATCAATTTTAAATGTAGAGGCCAAAGGAAAGCCATCCAAATCAACCACACACCTGCTATACAAAGTGCTATATCTTCGCCTAACATTTTCTTAAGTTCCTTGACCCAGTTCTGCACCTAAAAAAGTTAACAATCATGGTTATAAAGGGCACTTTCCATTTGCCAAGAAATTCTGGAAGTTCTAGTTGGGATGTAAATGAAATACATTTTTCTGGCATTCCACTGGAGAATTTCCAGGAAATGCATGTTCCATAAATGAGTTTTCACTATGAATCACCAGAAACAGTTCCAGGCTATTCACAAAGATATCTGTGCTGTCACCTTGACTTTTGGCCAGAGAGGTTGACAAATAATGTGTAATACCGAACATGTTCTACAACCAATGGACCTTTCCCTCTACATTGTAAGTTCCCAAAAGTTTGTAGTTAATGGGAAACACCCACTGTGATTGGTAATAAAATATAAACACCAGAAAATAAATAAACCAATTACAACTTACAGTCCAATGGATGTTCTTTTAATGGCAACCTTTCAACTTTAAAATAACTGAAATGATTGTCGCAGTGGTGATTGCAATTTAAGCAATTGCAAATTAACCCAAAAATTTTTTGGGGGACTTCAATGGGATTTGAACCCATGGCCTCTGTGTTAGCGCTGCAGTGTTCTACCAACTGAACTATCAGGACCCATACATTTGGCTCGAAGATATTAGCACTCGAGTGCTACACTGTAAATTCGAGGGTAAATAAAGTTTATTGATTGATTGATTGATTGATTAGGAGTAGACCAAGGGAACAGTGTACGTTACTTACATGTTTAATGTTTATTCACTTTGAATTAATTTTGTTCTAAACTTTCCTTTGATCAGGTTTGCCATTGCTATATAATATTGTTTGCATGAAAGAATCAGAATGTAACAATACCTTGAAAAAAGAATCTTCATCTGTTATATCATAAACTAGAATTGCACCATTACTGCAAAATAAAAATACAATACTTAAAATTATAAATTCTCAAACTCACTAACACTAAGAGAAAACAATGAAACTCATAGGCTGGAACAAAACTCACTCGCAGTACATGTGGATGACACAAGAGGTGATTGAAGTTCTTTTTGCTTTTCTGGGAATCAATTCCAATCAAGGAGCAAAGCAGATGATGAATAACCATTTGAAGTTAAAGGTGTTTAACTCTAAGGGTGTATTAGCACGACCTTTTTTATCCTTGTCTTGCACATGTTATGCATTATTTTGTCTATGACTGTTAAATTGACGACACTTCAAGAAGTGGTTCTTCTGGATAAAGCTGATTCGTAAGCTACATGTACAATATTATTATGTAAATTCTGATTTCTCAAACCCCCAGTTTAAAAAAACTTTCCAATAATTTGAACGAAAACCCCAGTCAAACCTTTTAATTTTACTCACAATTTTTGAACTAATTCCTTTCCCCTGGCCTGGAGGTTAAAAATTGAAAATTATCCCATTGTAGCAGTTGATATTCTTCATGCATGTGTAAAGATGAGGTAATATTAGTTGCTTACCTATCTCTATAGTAAATAGGTCCTAATGCATGGAATCTCTCCTGGCCAGCTGTATCCTAAACATGTGATAACATTCAAGTATTAATACTTGACTCTGTTTTATATAAATCCTCTACTGCTTGCTGAGAGTAATACAGTGACATTCAGTGGGAGGGGGAAAGGATCAGTTTGCAGTAAGAACATATGGGTGCTGCCTCAAAACAATGCCCTTCAATAATATTTTACCTATTGAGGGTGGCTAGGAACATTACAAAGGTAAGTTTCTTGTTTATTCAGGTACGATACAAATGCACCACAGAAACCAGGGCTTGGTCTGTTTTCTCTTAGTTCTGAGGCCCACTAAATAATCCATAATCACATGTCAACTGCTTTCTGAGAGTAATAATGCACTCATTGATGCAAGTTTGTATTACACCTGAGAACAAGAAAAGTACTACTCTAATTAGTTCCTATTGTTTGGATCATCTGTTTTAATATTACTGATAAACACTGCAAGGTTGTGCTGAAACACAAAAGGGGAACAGGTTTAAAGTTTTTTTCTTTCAATACTGTGAACTCAGTTAGATCACTTTGTTTGTTTGTTTTTTTCAAAACAGTCAGAAAAAATTCCACTCAGGGAATTCTTCGTATATTATTAACTAGGAGTAATCGGAGCTTAGGAGAGTGCATTCGACATATTTGCTAGGTGTACAGGTAGCAGTTGAGGGAGAAGAGTGGATGGTTCTTGCGATAGATAAATAAGATTATGGCATATTTTGAACGTAAGGATTGCGTACAGCGAAACCTCTATTTAAACTGTGTCTCATTATGAAAAGGTTTTGAAGGCTTGTGATATTGTATGGTTTGTCTCAAGTGCTTGTAATTTGAAGAGACACTGGCCAGAGGGCGCAGTTGTTCAAAGGCCTGATTAGCAGTTTCTTTTTCTTTTGTTCCAAACCATTTCTTCGGATAATTTTCTCTATCATTTTTAAGGGCATCCAATCATCAATGCAAGTTGTTGACGAAATGAGTTAAACTGAATTTACTTTTTAAGCTTTCACATCTGAATTCAAATTTTGCACCAACCCTGGGTTATCTTAACCACCTTTGAACAACCCGGGCCAGGTATTGTTAAAAAGCAAACGGTTGACAATGTTTTAGATGTAATCATTAATTTTATCTATTGGGAATTCCACATATAGACAATTACTGAAATTTACTATAAAATGAAACCATTCACTGGCTAGTCTTCTTAACTTGTGTTGATATTAAGGACCCAAGACCACATTTTTTGAGGTGAATGCTGGAGCACAATGAATTGGTTTGAACACTGTCTCACTTACACTACACCTCTCAAACATTGCAAGGGAATCATCAAAGCCTCCAGTGGAATGTGTGTGCTCGCATCAATATAACTTTTTCAGTAATTTGGTGAAGTATGTTGATGTCAGTGACTTGAGTGGTGCAAGATGTTTGTTTGTCCGGTGCCGAAAATATCCCAAGTCATGATGAAATGGCGCCGCCGAGCTGCACAACTTGGTAGATTTACTTTGTGGCACAGTGGCCGCTGAGCTACTGCACAACTCAGTAGATTTACTTTGTATGACACCAAATGGCCACCACGCTACACAATTCGGTAGATTAACTTTGTGGCACAACGGGCGCCAAGCTACACAACTCAGTAGATTAACTTTGTGGTACAATGGGCGCCAAGCTACACAACTCGGTAGATTTACTTTTTGTGGCACAATGGCCGCCGAGCTACTACACAACTCAGAGATTTACTTTGTGTGACACCGAATGGCCGCCAAGCTACACAACTCGGTAGATTTACTTTGTGGCACAACGGCCGCTGAGCAACTACACAACTCAGTAGATTTACTTTGTGTGACACTGAATGGCCGCCGAGCTACACAACTCGATAGATTTACTTTGTGTGGCACAACAGCCGCCAAGCTACACAACTTGGTAGATTTACTTTGTGTGGCACAACGGCTGCCGAGCTACACAGCTTGGTAGGTTTACTTTGTGACACAACAACAACCTGGTTTCATTGATGCATGCACCAGGAGTCACACACATTTTCCAAAGACATTGACAAACCACGCCGAAAAATATGAAGGCTTAATCCAAAGTAAAATTTTACTCAGGATGTTGAACGCTTTGGAAGATTCAACAAACACAGATTCAGCAAACTCATGAAATATGTATGCTTTATGAAGACAAATAGCAGACCTCAGCAAACGTTTGGAAGATGAATGCCGAGGACACACAAATCACCACGTGAGTTAGCACGTCAAAGTGAGGCAAAATGTAAGCAATCACCTCGAAGTGTGGCAAATGTGAGTCGACGGCAAATGCAATCTTGAAAAAACCTCCCTTATTAATTGCACAGGACATCCAATAATGCAGAGAACACCCAACACAAATTAGGGGTTGCGTTCTCGTACCTCGAACACAAGAACCAAAGGTTAGGGAAAGTTGAGAGATTAGGGTTGCAGGCTCCTTTGATTGCCCGCAATTGTAGATAGTACCAGAGATAACAAATCAATGACATCAATAATATCAATGAGTAATCAACCAGGGCTGAAAATAATGGCCGGTCAACAGACAATGTCCGGCCTGATCGCAGACTTGACAGGTCAAACTCCGGTCTTGCCGGTCATTTTTGGATACAAACATTTTATTTTCCACACAGTTGTTACTTAATGCTCTATAACGCTGCCAAGTTTTTTTTTTTTTCTTTGGCGTTTTTTGCTGCTTTGCACTAAACCCTTCTAAGAAAAAGAATGCCACAATAAATTAATTTCATGTCGTCATGTCGTAATGAAACGCAACAAAGTGAATAACAAACTGAGTTGAAAAGTAATGCAACGTTGCAAGTCATACTGTACTTTCTGCTTTGCTATAATCAGTAATGTGACCTTCTTTGAGAATTCGAAGGAATTCAGGCAAATCGATCGCAGTTCTCAACAGGTCGCCCTGTGTTTCTCTGGGTATAAATGTTAGCGCATCAATTAATAAGAATTTCTTTTATGTTGAACATGAATGCTATTCTTAAGAAAGTAAATGTAGACTTTGAGTAGTTTAGTAATTTTCATCCTGTATCAAATTTAAAGTTCCTATCTAAATTGATAGAGAAAACAGTGTTTGTGCAATTGAATAGCTATCTTGGCGAAAATGATCTACACGAGCCTCTTCAATCAGAGTACAAGATTTTTCACAGCACCGAGACTGCACTTCTCACTGTTTCAAATGACATTATGCTGTCATTGGATAAGGGCGAGAATGTTTTCCTTGTTTTATTGGATCTGTCAGCAGCATTTGATACCGTTAACCATTCCTTGCTGCTGGCACAACTGCAGAAATCATTTGACATCAGAGGAACTGTACTGCAATGGTTCGATTCTTATCTTTCTCAAAGAACTCAGTTTGTTAACATCAATGAGGCGAATTCTATGGTACGAGATCTTCCTGTGGGTGTTCCCCAAGGTTCAGGTCTGGGACCTGTACTCTACCTTCTGTATACTGCGCCACTTGCTAAAGTGATAAGATCGTATGGCTTGGATTATCACCTATACGCCAACGATACTCAGTTATACTCTGCATTCAAATCGGTGGATGTGGACGCTGCTAAATCGAGGGTCGAGAACTGCATTTCTGCAATAAGTCGCTGGATGGATCTCAACGAATTGAAGCTAAACCATGACAAGACGGAGGTCATGCTCATCCACTCAAAGTATCGTCCTTCTCCATCCTTTCAGTCCTTATGTGTTGGTGATGAGATCGTGGCTGCCTCTCAGTCGGCTAGGAGTCTTGGTGTTATCTTTGATGAGCACATGTCTTTTCATGCACATGTGTCTAGCATCTGTAGATCATCATTTTATCGTATCAGGAACCTATCTAGAATTAGGAAGTATTTCACTAAAGAATCAGCAGAAATTGCTGTTCATGCATTCGTCACATCGAAACTAGATTACTGTAATGCATTACTATATGGCCTACCTAAGTATCAGTTACAAAGATTGCAGTACGTACAAAACACGGCGGCTAGAGTTGTGTTGCAAGTGAGTAAGTTTCAGCATATCACACCTGTTTTGTGCAAGCTTCACTGGCTACCGATTCAATATCGTATTATTTTCAAGATCCTCATGTATAAATCACTGAATGGGACATCGCCTAGCTATTTAGCTCAGAAACTACATTATCGTTCTCATACTAGATCATTGAGGTCTGTTAGTAATGAACTTTTAATGCAACCTAGATCATATACCAAGACCTACATAGATAGAGCATTCGCTGTTCATGCACCAAGAGAATGGAACTTAATACCCTATGAAATTCGGAAGTCCAACTCGACTCGATTCCAGAATGGTCTGATAAAAATTTAAGCTAATCAAGAGGGAAGGTCGTCATCTATCTCGGTGCTAGATACTTGTTCTTGTAAACAACTTTATGCAAATTTCTGTTGACATTTGAGCCCTTCGCGATAAAATGTTGTGCGATGACCCAAATTTATTTATTGACTTCTGATGATAAACACCCTGTTTGTGGAACAAACTTCTCGCCATTGCAAATCAACTTCTTTGCCCAAAATATTAGCCACGATTCTTCTTTGAGGAGGTGACTTTCGATCACATACCAGGCAAGGAAAAAGGTCAAGTTTCACCCATGTTCATTTCGGAACATCAACGTAAAACAAGCGTGCAGATTTTGTAAAATAACCCAATTTTTTTGTTTTTCTTCGTAATTTTCTAAAGTTTGCTGAACTGTATGTGTATTCCGTTTCCTGAACCTTGAGAGTTTGAAAAGGATTAACGCTTCACTTTTTACCTCTAGAGACTTCAGACACTGCAGTGCAATGATACTCAAGGTAGAACGTAACATTAAAACTATACAGCGTAGCTGGCGGTATTGTGTAGTAGTTGAGTGAGATTTGGCGGCGGAGCCGTTGTAATATAGTCGAGTGAGATTTGATGGCAGGACCGTCACGAGCGGCGAAGCTGCGAGAAATATCGCCAGTATTTCAATGCCTCGTCCCTACTCCCTTTTTTTGGAACGCGGCTCCACCGCCAAAACTTTAATATCCCACCCACACAATACCACCAGCTATGCAGGCTAGATTAAAACGCACAAAAACCGGGAAAGGAACTCTACAACGTGCGAATGCATTTTTCACCAACTTGCTGTCAAAAACGTGAACGTCAATGTAGTAATAGCAATCTATTGCCAGCTTAATTGGATATTCCTTGGGCAAAATAAAATAATTAGTATTCATTATTTGACCGACCAGAATCGGGGTTTGTCCGGGCTAAAAAATATTTGGCCGGTCATGATGACTGGCGACCTGCTGTCCATTATTTTCAGCCCTGATCAACAGGAGATCAATGGGTGATCAGTTGATTAGTCATTGATTATTGCAGATGATAAATGTTGAGCGATCAATGAATAACTGACAGGCTGCAAAATTTAAATCATAGATTGCATCAATGAGCCACTGATGACACCAGTTAGACATTGATATACATGTGTAAACTAATGGCTATACAAACCATACCAAATTCAAAATAAAGAAATTCAAAAAAAACTTTAAAGTACAGCTGTACATGTCACAATACAAACTAAATATGTATCAAACATGTAGAAACCAAATGGGACATACTTCGACCCCCACATCAAATTAACCTATTACACATTTACTACAGATTGGAACAACTGCATTAGACAGAAACGTTTTTCTCTGGCAGAGAAGGGACTGGGCTAAATTTAGGTGTATAATTACTTTTTTCAGACTCCAAATAGCCGGCAGTGTCACCTTCTCAACATTGGTTTCGATATTTTGCCATCCATCAAATCAAAGTTTAACGCATTGCTTCGTAATATGTGACAAATGAATGATTAATTGGTGGATGAATATACATAACTGATGACTAATAAATGGTATCAATGACTTCCATGAGTAATGAATGTCACAGATGGGTTATAGGATAGGATATGGTCAGAGGATTTTTGGTAATTGTCTAACCATTGATTATCCACTGATCAATGACAATGATCAATGATTAATAATACTCAATGATGCAATCAAACATCAATCAGCTATATCTAGCATAAAAATTATACCATTACCAAATTTCCTCTTATTTACAGGAAAAAATTTTCAAACTAGCCAGTCTCATTGGCCCAGACATACCATGACCTAAGAACTGAAACTATCTAACAGCTAAATATTTTCTTTTAAAAAAAATAATTATTATTTTTTTCATATTCTGGTTGGGTATTCTGGACAGCTTGGTCTGCACTGGAGTGACTACTGAAACTCTCAGCCTATGCATAAAAATTATAAACTCATTCAGAGAATTGGGCTCCCTCTAATTTTTCTTGAAACACAGCCTTGAAATAAACTTACCCATATGGCAATGTTCACACGTTGTCCTTCAATATTTAATCTTTTATTTAAGAAAGATGCCTAAGGAAAAAACACAAAAGATTTACTTTATAATCAATGTAAGTACACATACACGAAAGACAAAAGAAGCATGAAAACATCTTTATCACTTGAGCCTGTACAATGGCCAAGTAGTCTCCTATAGCTCAGTGGTAGACTATGTGGACAAATAATGGCCCCAGTTGTTCAGCAGATAATGCTATTCACTGGATAAATCTCTATCCATTGGACAATGCAATAATGACTTTCAGGAATTTATCTGTTGGATAGTGCTATCTAACGTTTAAGGACGTTCGCGCTTATTGTTTCTGCGCATCCCTACTGCGCACGTAATTCATAGGCAATATCACGTCACGTCATGCATCGAGCACGCGCACTGAGAAAACTGTCTAAGCACATATAGGGCTGGTAGCCGTTGCGTTAACTTCGCTTGCAATTTACTTTCTTAAATGGTCCGTGACACCCCATTTTTTTGTGGTAGACCTCTTTCTCTTCCACTTTCCGATAGATTGTGAAAAATGAACAAAAAATCAATGTGGGAAGGTAAAAAATTTCCAATTTTTCTGTGTACGCAGCGTCGAATTTTGGCATTCGTGCGGCTGTTAGGAGAGTAGAAATGTGTCCGCTAAATGATAAAATCAACTCTGAAGAAGCTTTTTAGGTCACCGAATTTTGTTTATGGATCCACAAGAACAATAATTGGCGGATAAAATTTCAATTCAGGGATTTATTAATAAACTTTTTGCACAAACAGGCACTTTATCCGTATGCAGTAAGGAAGCCCGATTTCTCAGATTTTGGGTGATCTTTTGAACATCGTATCTCCGAAACGAATTCGGTGACCCCCAAATTTTGTTACATTTTTGACATGAGTAACCCATATTCTCAAACTGGTGAAAGTTTCAGAAAAAAATCAATGTTAGAAGATTTTCCGCACGAACATCCTTAAACAACCAGGGCCACAAGGACAAAGGTTTGACTCCATTGGGGGAAACTTTTTTCTTCCTAAGCTATCAAAAAAAATCATCACTCTAAATCCAACATCTGTTTATGTCTTGCCACCCAATGTCTTAGATTAACTTTTAGACAACTGGTACAGTAACAATAACAATGTGATCAATTCCTCCACGACTAATCATAACCTCCATTTGAAGTTAACCACCACCTGGTTAGCTCAGTTGGGAGAGCACTGGTTCTGCTGAGCGGGAGGTTGCGGGTGCAAACCCTGGTCAGACCAGCACTCAGGGCCTTTAAATACAACTGTAACTGAGAAGAAAATGCTGCCTTTGTAATGACATCTGCAAACCAAGGCTGCTGCCTAACGAGTGCCAGGTCACCAGAGGTGCCTAAGATTGGCCCACAGGTGACCAAAATTTTAATCAAGGAGCTCGACAAGGGCACCTAAAACTTATGATTCTCAGGCTAGCTTTTGGTGAATGAATGACAAAATTCCCTTCTCATTGTGCACTGTTGAAATGAAAACGGAAAATGTTTGGTCGTTGGCTGCAGACAAAAAAAAATTTCTGCTGGTAAAAGGTAAACAAACAAGCTCCTTGTCTTGAAATTTGCTTCTGTGACTTCCGCTGCAGTGCAGTTGAAGTTTCTTGTCTGAAAATGGCCTTGAATGAATTTCATAGTCTTAGAAAAACCTTCGGTATTGATATCATGAGTTTTTCTCCAGCGTTAGGAATGTTTGGTCACTATTGTGTGCAGTAAAAACCAATAAAAAGTTGTGATGCGTAAAAAGCAAGAGGTTTCCAATTACACATCTCATACACTAAGGAATCTTACTTTTGCAAGTTTGTAGTATTTTCTATCTTGCTACGAACATGAACGGTACATTTGGAGTTTTCTTTTATCATTTACTCAGCATTATTTACACCTCCCTTTTCTTTTTGCTGTACGTTTTGTGGTATTTTTTGAAAGGCTCGCAAAAACATTACACTTTTTGAAAATGATTCATGGTGGCTATTCAAGATCATATTCCAATACCTTTATAATTTATGTTGTCGTGCGCTATGCATGTAAATACATACCTTCACAAAATAATATAAACACAGTTGTGATAGTTCAAAACATAGACTCAAAACACAAATGCTGAGTCAGTTTCCAAACTTCAAGATAAAAAACCTCTCATTGGTCCTTTTTTATCACCTAAAAACTTAAACTTAACTCGCTTAAATAAAATTGTTGTACAAGCACGTGCTGTTGGTCAGTGGGTTCGCTAGTGTACGTGCAAATGGTTATTGTTATTTTTCTCAAGAAATAAATCATTTCTTCAAATCCTTTCGAGCGAGACAAAAACAGCTGCGAGGGAGACTTAGGTTTTGAGAAGCATGAATCAAGTTTCGAGGATCTGGTTGAGACTGTCAACTTAAGGTGGCTTGACCCAGTATTTTTATAGGCACACCCTCCATCTTTGAATCTCTTATACTTAAACAAATCAATCTGTATTGTAAAACGATTATGACACATAGATTACACTTAGACTAAACTTTATTATGGTATTATTTTTTGGGTGATCGGAATAAATGTCACGTGGCAATGACGTCACAATGGTTTTAGCTCTAAATTGAAATTCAGCCCTGTTTGGCATTTTCTTTTGAAATGCTTTATGCTGTGTAATCTCTGGATAAATGTCTTCTGCTGTGCAAAGTTTCCCAAAAATCTATAAGAGGAATTTCGAGATATCTTCGAATTTCTATAAAAAGGGTATTTAAAATGCATGCACTGAATACTTGACATGATGCAGACAAATTTGCTACTTTTTGGATGTTTCTGGAAAGGTTTTATCACTCATTTGTTTTGCAAATGACCCTTATACACTCTAGAAGCTGCTGAACACAAGTACACTTGCACAATTTTGAAACACATGAAAATGTATAAATCAGGGTAAAAAGCAATGCTGAGCTCTTTTTATAATTTCTATGGCTACTTTCACAAAAACAGTGACTAAAACAAAATTTGACGATAGTAAATTAATTGATCAGCGTACTATTTAGTTCCCGAATTTCGTGTCGATTGAAAACTTCTAAAGTTGTCTAACGTGGGCACAAAAGTGAGTAAATATTGAACCAATGTCATATATCTGGTTACGTTTTTACTCTGGGACTTCCTATTGCCTCAAGTTTAGCACAACATCAAATTCCCATGCAGCACGCGAGAATTTACCGTGCTTGGTTGCCCCCTGAAATCTTCCCAAAATATGGTAATGATGTAGAATGGGAGAAAACAATAGTGACTAGATTTCAGAGGGCAACCAAATGCGCTAAATGCTTGCATGGGAATTTGATGTTGTGCTAAACCCGAGACAATAGGAAGTCCCAGAGGAAAAACAGCAGCCTTGCAAACAGTTAGACTTTCTAGTCTTCTTTGATAAGGACAAAAACCATGGGTTCACAGCACTTTACTTATCTGCTTCTTGTGAGATATAAAGGAACCCACACCACTGTTCAAAAAGAGTAGGAGATATAGACCCTGGTGGTGTGACTAACCTTTCCTGGGCTGGGTGGGTTATCAGTAAGGAGAGATCTTAATAAAGGGATAACCTCATGATTCTCCTTCAGGTATCATAATGAATACCTGTACACAGTGTATGTAATATAATTCTACTAGCAAATTGCCAATGTAATATCAGCTTGGATTTCTGCACTGGAATCCTGTCAGTCCCATATTCTAGAATACGGTGTAACTCAATAATATTCAACATAAAACTTTCTAGGCACATGTCCATTTCATGGATCTGTACAGCTCAAGTTGATTGTTGACGAGAGATCTACTTTTTTACACAAAATTTGGCTAACTGTGAACAGATATCACGACAATAGTACACTTGAAATTTGATGATTCAGCTTTACACAACGGAAAATCGTCCATCCACAAAAACACATGGAAGCTCTCAGGAGCCAGCCATGCTTTTAAGTTTTATTGTATGCATTATCAAGATCCCGATAAAGCGTCCTTACCGTGTAACGAAGCCTACGTATAGCTAATAAAAAATGACAACAAACTTACTTGCAGTGTGGTTAAATGTTTTTCGTTGAACTTGTCCTGGACATAGCGAAGCATTAAGGAAGTTTTACCAACGCACCCTTCCCCTAAAAGAACAACTTTAAACTGGTTTTTCCGCGACGCTGCTGCCATAATGAAGGAATACTTTGCTTTTAAAAGCTGTCCTTCCCACTGCAACACCCGAAATAGAAGAATTTGTGGATATACTAAGGAGATTTCACTTTAGATCCGGACGCCATTTTCAGTCTTGCAACAGTTCCATCCTCGTGACATTGACGTCAACTTGTCGCTACTTACGGAAGTGTTCCCGGAGAACTTCGGACAAAATTCGTAAGAGTTCCGCCACATCAACACTATCACGACGCATAAACGAAGTACTGACCACTTGTCTTTTCCCTTGGTTATTGCAGGCTCAACAAAGCTGCATACTTCAAATTGCGTTCACATGTGCTCGTGAACAAGTTTGCTCTAAAAATGGTAATTTTCTCTTTTCTAGTACCTAAAACTGGTATAGAATTGAACTACTATCATCTATTAGATATGTAATATATATTTTTTTCTATCGATCAGGTTTCATTGAACCCAGTTCAGATTCTAAACCAGGGTGCAGAAGAGGAGAGAGCTGAAACTGCTCGTCTTGTAAGTTGCAAAAATATTTAGAAACGTCTTGTTTTAATTCTTTTCTTGGTGTTAATAGGTTGTTGCAAAAGTTTATTTTCTATGATTTTTGTTATACTCAATTTAATTCTTCAGGTCAGCGATTGCAGCAAATTTTCTGTAGTGACGATATTTAAGTACATCGATCGGATTTCACCTTTGTCACACCCATCAGTCTTTATTAGCTGAAGTTTTATAAAAACGCTTCAAAAACTCTTTATAAATTTAATAGTCAGAAGTAAACTTCTTACGGATTCTAAGTATGAATTCTGTCTGGATCATGTAAGATGAATAAATAATTATAGTCAGTATACTTTTATTTATTTACCAGTTGCATTTTCATTTTGTCTTTCAGTCATCATTTGTTGGTGCTATTGCTATAGGAGATCTTATAAAAAGCACTCTTGGTCCCAAGGGAATGGTAATTAAAAATTTTACCTTTTAATTCCAAGAGTTTTGCATACATTTTTGTATGCAAACAGTTTTTTTCTTAGTTCATTTGGCCATTAATGTTGTGCAGTTAAGTTTCTTCTTGTGTAATAGAGACCTTTAGCATCAGGTAAACCACAGACTGCAAACCGCAGTTACGTGTTTGCAGTTTCGCGTTGCCGAGATTTCAAACTTTAGCAAGGCGTTCAGTTCAGTTCAGTTCATTTTTATTTAGCCAAAATACAATACAATACAAGAATACATATAGGAATTGTAAGGTTGCAAGGGAGCCCAGAGGAAACCAGAAGGCTTTATGAAGCCTGGGCTCCCCACTCTAAAAGAGATAAGCAAAATAAAATGATATTCGCGGAGTGATACGTTAAAAATAGGAACCAAACAGGGACTGGGTTAAGTTATGAATTCAGAAACAATATAGAAAAAAAATTTAACTCTGGTTTGGAACAGAATACTTTCCTTAGTACGGCAGAAAGGAACATAAAATTGATTTGAACTACGCGTTCATTGTTTAGGGCCGCCATGTTGTTTTCATCAAGTCGAAGTGCATTACTTTAATCGCCCAAAACTAAGCAATAATTCATTGATTCGAGATCAAAAATCCAACAAACACATCGCAAACGGATACAAAAAGCTAGTTCATACCTTTAAACGCGAGGCTGTACAATTTTTTGTGGCAAAAAACCTTGCCGTAAATCACTTACCGCTGGAAGCCCTTCCTGCGGTTCAAACGTGAACTGCAAACTGCAAACGTGACCGCAAGGCCGTGGTCACGTGACATTTTGCGGTTTGCGGTTTGCCGTTTCCCACAAAAAACCTGATGCTAAAGGTCCCTAATATGCCATTCCAAACGCCCTCACTCTTAAAATGAGACTAAGGGAAATTTCTGTCCTGTGAAAAAGGATGTAATTTGCATGAGTTTAAGATACTGATTTTATATCAAAGACTTCACTCTCAGCCTCATTTTGAATAAGAGGCTAGAGGCAACTTGGAAATGGCCCATTGAACGGTTGGTATGTGTTTCGGCATGGTGTTGCTATTTCCTAAAAATGCTCGTAGTAACACCAAAATGCCATAGTGGAACCCTTGCACAATGTTTGGAACTAGCTTGCCTTCACTAAATCTAAATGTTAGTGTATATCATAATCATTCAAGTGCTTAATGTAAGTCACTAGGCTAAGGAAACTGCTGACATTTTGCGATGCCACCACTTGTTCATTCACAAAATGGCAGTGGAGGAAGAGTGCAGAAATTCCTTTCTGATGACATACCACTACCCAGTTCTGGGTGGTGCTTCAACCAATCAGAAGTACCAACCAGATCATCAGTATAAAATTTCTGTGCTTGTTTCTCTGACGTCATTTTATGGGGAAAACAGTGATGGGTGTCCCGAAAAGTTGGCTACTTTCTCAGGTTAGTAAGCCGCATATGCAGGGTTTTCTTGCTGTTTGTACTGCACACTGTACATTGCAAGTACATCTATATATTCACTTTGATCAGTATGAAAAATGTGCAGAAAAAATGTTTACAGTATATTATATTTCAGTGGAAGTATATTTCTGTTGTGGATGTTGCTTTTGTAGGACAAAATTCTCCAGTCTTTTAGCAAGAATGAAGAAATTCAAGTCACGAATGATGGAGCAACAATTCTAAAATCTATTGGAGTGGATAATCCAGCTGCAAAAATTCTTGTTGGTAAGTGATTACTCAGTAATATGCTTACCGAAAGTACCAAAATGCATTTCCTCTAAATACAAAACATAGTTTGGTAAAATCTTCTTTTAATTTATTTACTTATGTGGTCATTATGATGTTAGGAACTAGTTGTATTTAGCAGACTAAGATTATGACGTATATTCCAATCTTATCAAAACCTGCATGACCTTTGTGATGCAGGGTGTATGGGTTATGCATGTGGGCATTACAAAGGGACTTAGTGTTGTTCTCCAATTATCAGGGCTTGAATTTAAGGTTACTGGATACATTGAGATTAGAAGTTTTGTTTACATTTTGATTCTTATCTTCAAAAATAATAAAGTTCTGAGTATTGATCTGTCTACTCAAGAAAAATGTTTTGACTGCATGATGTTTATTTCCAGACTTTAAGTCTCAACCCAATTATTTCGTATTATCTCTCGGACATACACGCAAACTGATACCTCCACCATGGTACAAAGGAGGGGTGGATGGAAGCCCTCACCGGAGTTTTTGATATGTTGCAGTACAGTAAATACCTGCATATAAGAACAAATGGATTAAGAACACCAGGCTGAAATTTGGCCAATAAAGCCCCATTTTTATAAGAACAAGGTCAGCCTGAAAATTGTAACATGTTCTTATCAAATGGAAAAAGTGTCATAATTACAAAACATGTAAGTTTATGTTTGCTGTCATATAACTTCATTTGTTAATATAATCAAATTACAGAATAATTATTTATTTTATTTTCCTAAAATATGCTAAATATGCCTCTAGCAACATGTTTTGGATAGTATTACTAAATAAAAATTTAAGAACATTTTAAGAACATTTTGAGGCTGATTTGTCATTAAGCATCCGATAAATAAGAACTCAATCAGCCTGACCTCCGAAATCGTGTGTTCTTATATGCGGGTGTTTACTGTATTTCAAAACAATTTTACCTTTGGTGGAAAGCCTTTGATCTGGTTAACAAGATGAGGTATTTTTATGGGTGGTGGCGCTGCTGAAGGCCTGTGATGTCACCAAAAATGGTTGCCATCTTGGCCGCCATCTTAGATTTTACCAAGAATTTGAAATCAGGTTAAAACCGTGAGAAATGGTAATTTTTTGTGCTTTACATGAAAAATAACTCATAAATAAGCACTTTGCATGATTTTAGCAACAAGATTTAATTTTATTGTTGAAAGAAGTTGAAAAAACGTGTATTTTCACACAAAAATGTCTTGACCTCCTGCTACTTATGACATCATATCTCGTAACCATAGCTACTGACCATCACTAAACTTGTCTCAAAATGTGCGCAAGGGATGAAAGAACAGCTACTGAAAACCTCAGGTGATGATTTTTTATCCTCTAGGGAAAAAACTCAGAAAAACCTTAGAGTTGTTGGATGCCCCCCCTTGTACATCCGAGGGTTAATGTAGCTACACAGAACTGTACTTTTTTCCAGTTACTGCGCAAATCTAGCAGATCACACTAATGAAATATTGTTAACACCAGAACGTGGTTTTTATTGCTATTTTTTTTTTTATATTGATGTTTTTCTCTCTGTTTTGTTGCCCAAAGAGCTGTCGAAAGTGCAAGATAATGAAGTTGGTGATGGTACAACAAGTGTCACAGTCTTGGCTTGTGAATTACTCAGGGTATTATTATCAGTAACTGATTATTTTTATACCCCTACAATCTTGGACAAAAATGTTAAGAAAAATGGACGTTACCATGTCCAGTTTTAAGGAAAGCTCTTGAAAGCACTGTCGACTACAAATACTCCCGCTCCCTACCCCCTCCAAAAAAAAATGTTGAATTTCAGCTGGATCATTTCTGATCCTGAGTCGACAACTTTGACCAGGGTGGGGCCAGGGGAGGGGCCATAGCGGTACCAAATCTGTGGATAGGTGTTCTGTGGGTAAGAAAGTACAAAATTCTTAACACTTTTTGTCCAAGGTTGTAGCTAGAACCAAATAAACTTTGCATCTGGAATGTGGAATTCTGAATGAGTAACTCGGGCATTTCAGTAAAAAGGTAAGTTGAGACTCCTCTAGGTGACCATGCACCCAAAATACATGTACAGTGTACAAAGAAAGTAGTGTCCGATAGCCCAGGGCTAGTGGATTTTGCTATTGGGCTACTGAATTCTGTTCTTAACTTGCCCAACGGGCAAGTGAAGTATTTTGAGGAATTCAACTTACAGAAGAAGTGTGAAGTCAATTCTGCCCATCAAAAAATTTGGGGGCTAGTTGAAATGACATTTGGGCATGTAAATGACTTTCTTTGCACCCTGATATACCGTGATCTTTGATGACCCCCATTGAACCTCTTCACAATTTATGGCCAACTTTGACAGAAGAATCCTGTAAAAGAAGAATGGATGTACAGTGGAACCTCTCCTTGGGGACACCTCCATCTTTGTATTTTATTACCTCTATTGAAACGACACCTCTATTCAGGTGGGGAAAGGGACACTTTTTCTGGGTCCCAAAACCTGGGTTAAACCTCCATTTCATTTCCCTGAATTACGCCAGCTTCCAGCATCTGAACAAAAATTTCATTCAAGCCAAATGGCAGGAAGCGGTCATTTGCATTAAATACTGGTTTCTTTTTTAAACCGTGAGATTTTTGCAAATTGTGTCTAGAATCATGAGAATTTCGAGGGAAAGATTATTTCTTTTAAAAAAATAACAAAGTCGCCAATGTGAAGAACAGGTTCTTGAAAGCGATTACCCAGAATCATTGCTTGGGTTTTCTTGTCATGTAACATCAAGAGATTTGAGGCAAACCAGGCCAAATTAGCGTCGCCCTTGAATAAGTGCCACCAAGAGTCATGCCCTGTTATAATGAAAATCAAAAGATGTTAATTCTGTTAGTTTAATACTTGATTAATATTGCAAATAACAATGTCATAGTACAAACAATTCTTTGTCATGTCCAACTTTCAAATAAATGCCATGAGTGCCGCGGCACTTATTCGAGTAAACACTATACATGTATGCTAATAATTATTAATGTCCGACCAATTTTCGAATACATGTATGTCCTTTCAAAATAAAGGTTTGAAAGGACACATGTCCTTTCAAGTAAGAACAAGATGCACAAGTGCGTGAACCCGGCCTTCTTTTAGTTCATAAAATGACAGAGCGCCGGGGGAAAATGTGCACTATGCAGTAATGCACTACAACCCATATGAACTTTGATGATGAATTGATAATGAATGAATGGAAAGAAAATACTACTGGCTAGCAAATCAGACTTGAAATTAGACTCAAACGTTCCAAAGGGGTGTACTTGACCATGACTGCATAATGCTTCAAAGTAGTGTTGCAGCTAGTTTTCTCTTTTTCTTTTTTCTTCAGTCACAATCTTAAGTAGTAAACTAATATTTTGAGAGAAAAATCTTTGAAATAACACCCTATTTGAAAAGGAAGAGAACATAATGGTTGGAATAATTATGCCAGGATTTTAAATTCATTCTGGTTGCTGAAGTGTTTATTGTACAAGCTAAAATTACTTCAAAGGAGTAAAACAACCCAAATCTATACCCTTGTGTGTCTCGTTGAGGATAATCCGGAAACCAACTTAAGAGACAGAATTAATTACAAGTTTGAATGTACAGTAGCTGAACACAGCGAAGAGAAAAATTTCTAGCATAGATAATTTTGACATTTCTAATAATGTTGGATCAATCAAAATGGAGTTTTGCTAGATTGAAATTTGCCCATTTTTTAAAAAGCTATAAGCTTACATGTAATCTTTCAATGAGATGTTGTTTGATCGATCAAAATCATGTCAAATTTTAGCATCAAACAACTCTACATGCTTTACAAACCTGCCACTTCCGTGCGAGCTCAATACAAGTTAATCCATATATGCCAAAAAAAGTCAAAAAATATTTCTTTCCATTGATATAGTAAGTTTCCGTTTTTATACCAAGACAGCCGGGCAGCACGAGACTTGGACCAAGCACAAACTTCTGCGATGAACAGTCAGATTTGTTTGTTTTGATAAATGAAAATTAATGGACTGAAACTGTAATTTACTGCCACTTTCATGCAACTAGGTGCAAACTATGCTATATTACTAAATCAAAGCAATTTCTCTGCTTTTAAATTTTCTAATGTGTCTCACTATTCTATGATAAAAGCTATAATGCATAAAATTTCTAAGGTGTTTACAGTGACATGTATGGACATGTTTTTGCAGATCAAACAGTCAAGTTGTACCATTTAGCACAAAAACAGTCCATACGTTTTACAAAACTGCTTCTTCCTTGCATCTCGGTACACGCTTACTCACCAAAACAAAGCAAAATAGTGTTTCTTCAACTGCTATATAAATTCTCGTGACTTGCACTAAACATGAAAAGTGAAAATTACCCACCTTTTTAGCATGTCCTCTTCTCGCAACCAGCGATCACAACGCCAATCTCGATTAAACGGATCGAGCCACCGTGTTTGTCTGACAGTTGCAGGATACATTATCCTGGAGACAACGCATGTCACTAAACATTTTGACCAAAATAATTGTCGATCTCGCATAGAGGCAACAAAACCACAACGTTAACGCTACCGACTGACAATAAAGCTGCCTTTTGTTCTTGACAACATGTCAAGGAGATGTTGCCTCTAACACAATGAATTTGCTGGAAATCAATTACGTCATATTCCGCCAGTACAGCCATGCCCTTTAAAGAGCAGAGGCCGATTCAACGATGAAGGAAAAACCCAGGCCATTTTAAAACCCGTCTCTTCCTGAAAGGAAGGCCGGGTAAAAATAATTATTTCCAGCGCTGGAATTCAAAACACAACATCAGAGAGATAACTTAATCATATGATTTTTTTACATAATTTTATCTAGCTGCTTGAAATTACAAAGTAAAATAAAAGAAAAATATTTAATTTGTTGGTTTATAATTAACAATCCCCAGCCCAACCTCCATTCATTTTGTTTTTGTAGGAGGCTGAGAAGCTAGTGTCATGCAAAGTCCACCCACAGATTATTGTGTCTGGTTGGAGGAAGGCTGTGCAAGTTGCACAACAAGCACTGGAGGCTGCAGCAGTTGACCATAGCAGCGACGAAGAGAAGTTTAAGGAAGACTTGTTGAACATCGCAAGAACTACCCTCAGCTCTAAGATTTTGATGCAGCACAGAGATCATTTTGCCAATCTTGCTGTTGAAGCAGTTTTGAGGCTTAAGGTAAAATCAGCAAGGACTTTTTATGTAGAATTTAGGAAAATCATATTGCAAGAACACAATGTGAGATCATTTTTGTTGACAAACTTTCCTTGTTCAGGGCAGTGGCAACTTAGATGCTATTCAGATCATCAAGAAACTTGGTGGAAACCTTGTTGACTCTTACCTGGATGAAGGTAACCATTGTAGGCCTAAACTCAATTCCAAGTTTTACTGTTTCAAGTGCATGTGAGAACTTGCCAGTACAATTTCCTTGAAAGCTAACTGTTTAATTAAACTTGCTCTTACAGAGTTTAACAGCTACTTTAATTTATCCTATTTTCTAACTTATTCACTTCAAATTAAAACAGGATTTTTACTGGACAAGAAAATTGGTGTAAACCAACCAAAAAAGATGGAAAATGCAAAGATTCTTATTGCAAATACAGCTATGGATGCAGATAAAATCAAGGTAGGTTATAAGTGTTTAATTGTTGTTACTTGTGTGGCTTCATTCCTTTGTATCAAGAGTAAAGAACACAAATAACAAAGTGACAAATCAATTTTAAATGATGAAGATAATTTTAATCAATGTTGATTAACCAATATAAGACTTTAAGAAAAATGTGCAATGTGCAAAATTAAATCCTACAATAAATATGCTGTGGCCCCGACTTAAGTTGTTTAACTTTTTTGCTTCAGTATTATTCTATCACTGTTATCTTAATCTCATAGATTTTAAAGTGTGTTTACAATGTTTATGTCACTGAGTACACCTTTATTGAAAGGATGCCTAAATTTTTATTTCACTGTTCAGAAGGTTGAAAACAGAAAATTTAAGGAAGCTGTCTTGTCAATATGACTAAAGACAACTGTCTTGTCAGCCCCTAGATAAGTGTAGAATATTGCGCCCATGGCTGGCAAATCCCTCAACCCAGCCATGAGCACCCATTCCAAGTACCCATCACATTGATGAAATGGTGGAAGGAAGAAAAATAAGGAGTTGGGGGAAGACACTAAATGAAACCACTCCACAGACCGCTGCACAAACGCTCAACAAAGAACTCAAAGATCCCAGCAATGTACAAAGCTATCACGTACCATGTGGGCGTACACTTATGGAATTGACTGCTGGGTGCCCGCTAAGCTCGTGGACCGCTTGACCGCTATTAAAGCTTGTGGACCATTTGACCATGAAGCTTGTGGACCAGTTAAACGCTATAAGCTGTGAACTGCTTGACTGCTATACTTGTGAACCGCTTGACCGCTAAGCTCGTGAACCACTTGACTGCTATTCTTGTGAACTGCTTAACCACTAAGCGCATGAACTGCTTGACCGCTATGCTTGTGAACCACTTAACCGCTAAGCTTGTGCACCGCTTGACTGCTATGCTTGTGAACCGCTTGACCGCTAACCTTGTGGTGGTTAACTTAGTTAAATTACATTTAACCAAATAAAAAAATCAGCTTTGTATGACTAGGCTTTTAGAAATTAAGTCAGATGCATGCAATTTTTCGTGGATTTCCATAGTGTTTTGACTATGAAATAATTTATTTCTTCTAAAGGTATTTGGTTCCAGAGTTCGGGTTGAATCAACTGCAAAGGTAGCTGAATTAGAGCTTGCTGAAAAGGTTGGTATTCTCTTTCATTATTAGTTTGAAATATTTTTTATTTAGTGTTTCTTTATTACATTTGAATTAGGAATTTATTTTGATGTAAATGAATTGTATAGCTCAAAAATAAAATTTTGTTTGTTTTTCTATAGCAAAAGATGAAAGAAAAGGTGGAAATGATTCTTAAACATGATATTACTTGTTTTATCAATAGGTATGTTGAAGTCTGTTTATTAGGGCACTTAACAAATTAATTAATAGACAGAGAAGTTGTTGTCCCCCGGCTTCTTCTTTAGCAAATAACATACATGTATAAACAACAGTAAACAAAGAAACGATAAATATAATGACTAGCAGAAATGAGATGTTTTAAGTTGTGAATTCACAATGATCCGCAAAGATCAGCACAATAATTTCATTACATGATCACATTACTAACAGCTGATGAGAATATGTTTTTCTTCACTTTAAGGCAACTTATCTATAATTATCCTGAACAGTTATTTGCTGATGCTGGAGTTATGGCTATTGAACATGCTGACTTTGAAGGTGTTGAGAGATTAGCCCTTGTGTTAGGTAAGTTTATTCGGTATGTATATCAATAGTGCTGCTAGGGTTACTTTTGAACTGTTGTTTTGCCATCCCAGTTGATGTTTGACAACAATTGAATTGACGTGAAATTTGTTGCAGCACTACACACACAATAGAGTGACTTGCACATAGAGTGACCATGGTAGGACTATCGGTAGCTTAGTCAGTAGAGCCCTTGACTGCCGAGCATGAGGTCGTTGGTTCGATTAAAAATACTCAGGGTCTTTATAAAATAACAAAGTAAAAATACAGTAGTGTCCCCAGTTAGTATTTTCTTGCTAAATATGTCAACACATTGACACTCAAAGTGTTTTTCTTTTTTTGCATTGGTTTTTGCATGACTGTGTAAAACAGACAAAATATATCCATATGAATGTATGAGATTAAAGAATGTGTTTCTCTATGCACTGATTCACGTTGTACATTTAGGTGGTGAAATTGTATCAACATTTGGCCATCCTGAGTTAGTGAAACTTGGGGAGTGTAAAGTAATCGAGGAAGTTATGATAGGAGAGGACAAGGTATGTGTTACTTGTTGTTACCTCACCTGACACCTGCTCTTGTTTGAATTTTTTTTTAGTTATTTATTAACCAAAGGTTTTCTGCAAAAGACCTCTGTAACCTCTCTTGGACTGCTAGCTTCGGCTGATAAATTGCCATGTGAAATAAGGGAAAAGTTTGACATGACATCAGAAGTTACTGTGCACCTTTTCAATTCTATTACAGGTGAACCTCCACTAATGGCCACTTCTCTACAATGGCCTTTTTTTTTAGCGGACAGTCCATACATTGACTCTTGTTTCAACCTTTCTACAATGGCCACTTTCCTCTGTCCCCAAAGTGGTCAATGTAAAGAGGTTCAACTGCAGTCTTTATTCACTGTTAAAGGCGGAGTCTCATGAGCTGCGCATGCCTGGGAAGTCAATGTCAATCTTGCTTTTCCCACTCTCGTTTGAGTTGTATTTAGTGAAAAAGGGCTCAGTTAGCCTGTTCCAGGCTCTCCGATAGTGGGAGAGAGCAAAATAGTGGGGAAGACATGAAAGTGAAAGGCACTCAAAAAGTTGGTCTTAATTCAGCTGCTCCATCTATCTCCGAGCCTGGAACAGCCTTGGGCTAAATAGGCAACACACGACTTTTACTTCCCACCAAAATGCTGCTTGTTCCGTAAGTGTTCCTTCTCTAGCGGGTAGATTATGCTCTGGAGGGTTCTGAATTTTGACTGAGCAAATTTAATATGTGATTTTTGCCACTTGTTTCTCACTGAGAGGTCATGACACGCATATTGATTTTCTCCTGTGGTTTTATTTTTTATGGTCAGCTGGATTTGCCCCCTGATGCAAGAGCATTTTCTTTAAACTCTTTTGCAACATAGATCTCTTTGTTGCAGCTAAATAAGGGTTTTCTGTTAATTTTCTCCAAATTGCCTTCTAGATCTGAATAACTTATCGATTTTCCTTTGTCTGTGAATGTGATGGCTTTCCTCTATGTTTTGTCATGCTGGGCCCAACTCGTTAGAGTTCTATGCAAGATGTTATAAAAAAATTCACTATATTCAAAATAAACAAAAATGAAAATATACAGATGTGCCGGGAAATCCCTGTCGCTCGAAACCTTCATATCCTGCCTACAATTTCACACCAAGCCAAAACTGGAATACAGTGTATCTTCTAAAAAAATATGTTTTTTGTCTCTTAAGCCAATCTTTCTTATACTACTTATGATCAGAAATCGTCCTTTTGAAGCCCAAATTCTATCTTTTAACGCTAAGGCCACCGAGGGGAGGGGGGTTACTCAACAAACTTTTATACGGGGAGGCTCTGCCCGAAGTCCAACCCCTTACCCTTTTATATAACATTTGTCACGAAAAAGGTGCCCCTCTGTCATATACCTTCCTGTCAACAAATGGTATCCCTTTTAACTGTTGTAAATGCATTGTCATTTAAATAGGAATCAATCCTAAGAATAGAACGTTTTCCCCACTTTATAAAGCCTTAAAATTCATCTGTTTGGCCCTTTGGGCTCTTTCACAGACCCAAATGACAGATTTCCCTACCCTTTCATATACTTCAACAAGTAAAATCCCTACCCTTTCATACACCTGAAGCCTGAAAAAGATATCTCTTCCGGGCGGAGCCTGCCTGTATAGGCCATTATAGGGAGTACCCCTCCCCCCTCCCCCCTTCCACCGGGTATGGCCGACCCCACCACTTTTGGCCACCATCTTCTTTTTGTCAGATAAATCTTGAAAAATGTTGCGGAATTTTTCAAGCGTTGCGCTTTGGCTCGCACAAGCACAGTTCATGAGATTTACCCTTTGAGTTTTTTTTTTAGTTATTTGCCTCAAACCAGCGCTTTTGTTCTGGCACATCTTGTAGAGTGGTGAGTCATATAACTATAAGACACTTGTGGTGTTGATTTAAGGGAATGGTTTTTAATGATTACCTAATTACATTTTGTCCTGTTCCTTGTAGTTGCTGCATTTCTCTGGATGTAAGCTTAATGAAGCATGTACTATAGTGATCAGAGGTGCTACTCAGCAGATTCTTGATGAAGCAGATCGATCTTTGCATGATGCATTGTGTGTCCTAACACAGACAGTCAAGGAAACAAGAACAGTGTGTGGAGGAGGTGAGGAGTTAGGATTTATTTGATACAATGAGTCACTTTGAACTGTAAATCAGCCAGGGCCAAGTTGTTCGAAGCTGGGTTAAGATAACCCTACCCTGGGTGCCAGAGACTTTTTATGCCCGGTTTCCGGTTTCGGTAAAGTCTTAAAAAGTGACCCGCTTCGCCGGTCGTGTCTTCTGCCGATGAAGCTCTTCGTCACTCGCGAGAAAAAATCTCTGGTACCCAGGGTGAGATAACCCAGGGTTAGTGCGAAAGTTGAACTCAGCTCCAAGAGCTTACAAAGCAAATTCAGTTTAATTCACTTTGCCTACAATTTGATGATTGGATACTCTAAAAATAATAGAGAAAATTATCCGGGAGAGTGCTTTTGATAAAAAGAAAAAGAAACCCGGGATAAAATTTAATTCCGGGTTAGCGCTAACCGGCGTTCGAACAACTGGACCCAGGATTTTAACAGAGAAGGGGGTGGGGCATTGCAATGCCTTTGAAAGTCATACGGCTGGCAGGGCAAAGTATGTTCAACGACATTTTGCAAACCAATTATAGACAAAACAACAAAACTACCAACATGTTCCTCATACCAGATTATTATTGATTGGCTATGCAGTATTGCTACATATTGTTTTAGAACAAAATCTTTTGATTAACAAAGTTGCCGTGAAGATTTGTATTAAAAAACTTTTTGAGTTTTCATTAATTTTATGTATTCATATTTAGATTTTACATTACATATTTAATACATCTTTCTAAAGTCGTGAGAGACTGCCCATAAAATGTGAAGAACTTACAGTATATTAACAGGTTTTGGCTTGAATTATTCCATTGCTTATTGAGCTATTTTGAAAAAATAGCTCATATGTCAGTGGTGTGAGCGTATGTATCTTTTTGGCTATGTATCTTTGTGGCTTTGAATCTTTGTGGCTTTGTATGTTGGGATGTTTGTTGCAAGAGCCAATAAGGTTGAAGGTACTATGAGTTGATGCTTAGGAACCAATGAGATCTTGGCATCTATTTAAACATGGCATTGGTAAAGGTCGAACAAGGGCACTTTGAGACCGCCATCTTGATTCTTCACAATTTTTTCGTCTTTTATTACGGCTACAGGTGTTTGGAAGATGATTCAAACGCTGTGTACAGTGATGCAGCTTTTTAAGGGTTCATATTTTAGTATGGACGCTGCTTCAAGGCATTTCTGACCTAATTCGGCTATCGGTACAACGCACGGCAGTATGAGTTCTGTTTCACCTGCTACAACTGGGTAGAGTATAAAAGATCAAATATTTTCAAAGCTCTTCCAATGAAGCAATAATTGATATTTAGATATAGACTTTAATTCGAAAGTATGCGCCCTATAAAATGTGGTTTTAGAAGTTTAAAAAAGCAGCTTATTTTTGTAAAAGCTGTACCGAAAATTGTTATTCCTGTAAACAAGGTGTAAAAATATTATTCTCTCGCTTACAAAGTTCAACGGACCTTTTTCGTTCTGGCAAAACAAAAAAAGGAATAATAAGTGAACAACATGATACATCCTTCCTGCATACTAAGTATTATAGTTTCTGAAACGTATTTTATTTAGTAAAGATGCGTAACTTAAGTAGAAACAGTAGCGTTAGGGAATAAAATTGGAAGAAGATAGTTGACACAATAATTAGATACTGTTGTATTGAGTGGAGTAACATGATACAAGTAGAAATATATTTCGGCAGTTTGATAATTTTCTTGGAAGTTAATAAATGTTAGGCTATCAACCTTGACGTTGCATGAAACATAATTTAATTGCAGATGTTGTAATAAAGCCGAGGTGATTTCTTAAAATCGCTTGAGAAAATTTTGTAGTAAAACAATTTGCCTTTTTTTTACGTACGAATTGTAAAAGGGCCAAAGACCAACATCTTCACATGCAAATTGTGTGCATGAGTTATTTTTATAATTCTGTTTACTAGATTACTGTGTGATAACTAGAATTCCCTCACGTACGAACCACGAAAGGGGGCAAAGTCCAACACTTTCACGTGCCAGCTGTGTGACTGTACATCTCATGCAGATTGTCTTTTCACAATGATAAATAGTAACTTGGACATATGAAGACCTGTTTCGTTTTGAAACCAATGCCTTAAAAAAGGCTCTTGTCTTTTAAGAAGCAATAGCTTTTAAAACATGAAGAAATAAGTTGTCGGAGTGAAAGACTGTTTCAGTGAGTAGAATCGCACGTGAAAACCTTGTGAATTATGATGATGCAACCATCTACCACAATGATAAAAATCCTGGTATTTCGTAACTATTCAGTATTCGATGAGTCACATTTTGGCTTAAGAAACTCCGAGAAAACCTTAGAGTTTTCCTTCTAATCAACGTTTGGTGAGTAGATATTTATTTTACTTTAACAATTTGTTTAACTTACACCAGATGTAACAGGGAAACACAGAGGAAAGTGAATATATAGGTTGAGGATCGACTAAGCTGAACGTTTTGCGTTTTCATTTATGTAGCGCAAGACCCAATTTCGCACAAAAACCAAATCTACATTTAGGATGAAAAAGGTAGATTCATCACTCTTGGTAAGGTTACACCGAAGTGTTATAGTTACACTGAAGCATTCAAAATAGCTCGTGCACGTTTAACGTGCCTATGTTTATACGTAGTATGCTGAGGTGAGAAGATACAAGATAGAGATAAAGATACAAGATAAAGATCAACTTCATACTGCAAACTACCGCTGACTAAATGGGAAAACAGTATTATGACTATCAAACAGGGGCACCCAACGATGGTTTCCTCCTAAATAATTTGAATACACTTTTAAGGCTCAGTATCCAGAGTACTTTAAGCTATCTAGAAATGCATTCTAAGCGGAGCTATAAATGTTCGGTCATCCTAGGGGAACTTAAGTCTTTTCGAAATTACCAGGGTTTGAGAGTTATTTTTCCGAAAATTTTTAGGTGAAATTTGACGTATAACGAAAGTGAGATATTTTCTGATTCTTAGCGCCATCACATTTTTGAATCCAAAAAATTTAGGTTCCCTTTTTTTCTACCAAAAATAGCCCGACTGAGCCCAACAGGGGAAGTAAAATGGGAAAATTAAGCTTCAGAAAATCGTAGGGAATTTATACGATATGCTTCGAAAATTGCACATGAATGGAACAGTCATCTAGAAAATTTTAGCCGTCCTCAGGTAATAGAAAATTCCAGGCAATATTTGCTTCTCCGAACAGATATTTAATACCCTTCGCTTCACCTGGCAGCACATCAAATAACCTTTATCAACTCTGGTCCATCTAAAATCGCTACTTAGCACGTAAATTAAAATGTATTTAAGATGTAGAATATTAATCTTGTATACATATAAGCATGTCTTTCTATTATCCATGATATAAGTATAACAAAATGCGGAAAAACGTAAAAATGAAATACATAAACTAACAAGTTTGTTAAAATCTAACTTTTTCAATGGTGTTTTGAACTTATCTAAGTTTTCTTCCAAACGTACATTATTTAGCAGAAAGTCCCATGATAATGGTGGCAGTGTAACGAAAAGGCTTCAGAAGCCCATTTCAGCCCATAAGCTGTAATATTGGCTTTAAGCAATGATATGATTCCTGATGACCGTGCCAAAATGGATTTAAGAAAGTTAACGTGTCATTTTATGCCTGTAAAGCTGTTCAGTGAATACCTGTTTAATACCATCGGGGTTTTTATAGCCATTTGTGAAAATTTCTTACATTGATGATAAAGCCGAAGAGATCAGTGTCTTTTGTTAGTTGGTCTGTGTGGTGTCCTTATCTTCTTTTTGTTATTGACCAGGTGCGTCCGAAATGTTAATGGCTAATGCAGTTTCCCAGCTTGCTGCAAAGACTCCTGGAAAAGAAGCAGCAGCTATGGAAGCTTTTGCAGCCGCACTTAGACAGGTTAGTTAATACATGTACTTACGCTCAACAAACTGTATTGCATTCAATAACTTTTGAAATGTTTTTATTTATTGATTTGTTTACTTACAAGTATGATGTCTGTAATAGGAGCATTTGTATTATTTGTCCTCAGCTTCCAACCATTATTGCCGATAACGCAGGTTATGACAGCGCTGATTTAGTGGCCAAACTTCGAGCAGCGCATACAGAAGGAAAGAAAACCTATGGACTAGGTAGGCATTCTTATTCCGTTTCATCTTTTATACATGTGTTTGACCGGATTGTTTCTTGTAGTAATAAAAGAGAAGCTTGAAGCCTGTTTTGAGGTATGATGATCTGTTATTTTCAGATATGACCAACGGTCGCATTGGAGACATGTGTGAGATGGGTGTGACCGAGTCTTACCAAGTCAAGAAGCAAGTGCTTACGTCAGCAGCAGAGGCGGCTGAGATGATCGTCAGAGTTGATAACATTGTCAAGGCAGCCCCGAGGTAAGAAACCGCTGGCGGGTTGGGTTTCGCTTCTAGCAAGGCGCAAAGTGAAATCAGATAATAAAAAAAAAAGTAGAAAAGCGCTAGTCCGGCGTTTGCGGCGTTAACTTGGGGCGCCAACTATTAGTGAGAAAAAGCTGGAAAAAGCCGTGCAAAACAGTCCAGTCGTAAAGAGAATCTGCTTATTAATCAGGACTGTTCCGCCAGATCAATCTATTCCTGAATAGTATGCTACGTGGCCTTTTTAACGAAACTGTCAAGGAAAGCCTATTTCATGCAAAATGATCGGCGGTTGACCGCCAGCTCTGACTTTTGGTATGAGCGCCCTTAAACGAGTCAATTACCGTTTTCATTGTGCGATAAACTGAACCTTACTTGAAAAATCAGCGTCCAGGCGAAACTTCTGCGTAGTAACCTGTACATACACCTGTACTAGAGTGCTTCTGATGAGCTGTGGAGCTCGAGAGGTCTGAGGCAATGTCGTACACTTAAAAGGGACATGAAGTTTGTTCAATTGTCAGTCGTGTTTGATTTCCTATTTTGTTGTTTTACAGACGGCAGGAAGGCAGAATGCGATAACTGCTGGAAAGCCGGGCATGTCTGTCGTTACAACAGCCACTGGTTGTTAACCAGTCTGTGATTTTATCCTGTATTCATGCAGGAGCTGGTGAAAGGCTGGCTGATTTATAGAAAAAATTATTCAATGTAATAGAAAATTAGCGAAACCAAGGTGGATACTAAACCTATTATCTTTGTCTTCTACTAATGCAGTTAGTAAAGTTAATGTTTGCGTATAGATCGGTTGCCTCCATCGTTCAAACGTAACTCAGTTCACGCAAACCACCTACCTTTTTGCGTTCAATGTAGAACATACTCATAGATTGGAGTAAGATTGTATGACACAACCGTCGTTAGTTGAGTGGTTGGTTAATTGATTGATAGATTGATTGATTGATTGATTGATTGATTGATTGATTGATTGATTGATTGATTGATTTGATTAATTGAACGGATCGTGGGAGCCCCGCAAATTTTGCAGGGGTGAATGACATCATCAACTCATTTGCCAAAGGAAAGAAATCCTAGCATCGAGATCGGTTGAACGCGCTCCAGTAATCTATAATTACCACTTTTTTAAAAAAGAGGTTGTAATTTTTACCAAAAGAGGCCGAGGTAATATAACAAACATTCTGTTACAAATTCCGCACGGGTTATTCTACCATTTACCGTTTTACTTCGAAGCCTGAATTCCATTGCCAGTTACAGTCGTACTTTTTGTATTGGCGAATCCGATGCAGACAAATACAGTCAAACTCCGTAAATACAGACACTGAAGAGACCGCATAAAGTATCCATATTAACGGGGTGTCCGTAATAAGCGGGTCATGTTATTAAAGTAAAAAAATCCCGTTTACTAGAACAAAATACCAAAGAAATAAAGAGGACATAAGCATCGTCAAATTAAACTTCTCTACCCTTCACAAAGCCGTCATTACGCGGCTCAAGTCCACGGAAACACTTAAAAATGGCTCATTTATGGTATTGCTTAATCAAAACCCTTCCTTTGCATTACTCGTTTGAACCCCAAAATGAAGTGTACAAATCATCCTATCCCGCGGTGTATGGTAGCCCTGGAAACATCGACGGTGCTGTCAACTGAAGTATCAGTTTTGGCTTTTCCAATTCGTTTCGTGGTAATGCCGCGCTCTAGTTTGCATTATGTTTGTCTTATCTGTGTCATTACACCAAGAAGACACTGTTCTTTTCTCTCTTAACTTATACAAATAGGAAGCCAAAGATGACTAACAGTCATAATCCGCGGCATTTAACGAAACGATATTGTCCTCTTCTGTTCGCAGGCCAAGGCGAGATGATCGTTGCCACCCATAGATGTCTTAGTTTGAAAGATGGCTGCTGCATTCATTAAATTATGTCGTCTCGGAAACATGCTGATCACATGTCCAGTGAATCAAATGCAAGCGAGAGTCACAAAAAGTTCTGTTTCTTTTTTCACACTGCTGTTTCGTAAAAGCAGCCTGGATTTCCCACCTCATTTATCAGTGTGATTTACACTTTTGACACAGATAGCCTCTTTTTATGAGAGATGAAGCAAACACTCCAGCGCGCGGAAAAGCTGAACATAAGAGGCTGATCTTTGCTATTTATTGCCTGCATATGATTATTCTTCAGGGTTAGAGTTAGCCTAGACGCACCAATGCCGATAATTAACCGTCTGTCAATCTGGAAGCTTAAAAAGAAGTTGAGTGTTGTGTAGTGTTAGGAAATAAAATTGTTACGGCCAAATGGTGCCTATTGTTTTAAAGTGTTGGAGCTTAAGTTATATAAGCCACAGGTCAAACCTCACTTTTCACATGTAATGAAACTGATGTGAATTATGAGCAGAATCCGTTCTAACAGGAACGGGGAAAATCTCTTAATTCAGGAAGTCGAATCTCAACACTTACTTATCTCTTCTGAGTATAACTTTGCAAGAGGTGTATATGTACCGTTCGCATGTGAAACTACTTACACCGCCTTCACAACAGAAATTAGAACCAAAGCATGCTCTAACATACCCGGCCGGTGTTAGCTTGGTGCCCAGGCTTCAGTTGTTCAAAAGGTGCATTACGCTATCCCGTTGATAAATCTCTATTCCGTAATAGTGCAGTTTTTTCAATTTTAATACACGTATCTATCTTGGACCAGTGTATATCGCTGTCCAACTTCTGAACAACTGAGGGCTGAAAATACAATGTTGGGTAAAGTATCATTACTTCACAGAGGAAAAAATACACGTGCATCTCAGGAAAGTCGTCTTGGAAATGCGCTCGCTCAAGTTGCTAAAACCTACGTTGTCCGACATTCGTAGCGGGTATAAAGTGGTCACCCCAGTTCATGCCTATGATCAATTTATCAACCTTGCTCGTAAAAAATACCTTGACGTGGAAGCTTTTTGATAATACAGTATTCTTCTCTTTCAGTATTATCTACATTTATCGATACAGCTTCATGCAATAGAATGAAGTAAGAAATTTAAACTCTCTTAAGAAACTTTCGACTTCAGTATTTAATAATAGTCTTTGCCTCGCACTCAGCAAACTCTTATTCTGAGCGATATAGCAGTTTTCTTTTCACGCAGATAATTTTTGCCCCGCTGTTTTCTTTATATTTGTCAGTGCATCAAATTGTTTTCCTGCATTCTTATCTGTTCTCTTCTGTGATGGCGTGCCGCCTTTTTGAATGATTTCCGGAGAAGCCGTGATGATACTCCTTGTCTTGTTTTTGACTGATCAGCGCATTTGCCACACTCCTTGTGGTTTTTGTACCAACACCTGTTAACAAACCAGCAACATTTAATGGTCGCAACCTCATTCCCAGGGTTCTCTCCTACCCGTCCCTACGAAGCGAGAAGGCCGAGAGAGGCGGGCAGGAGAAAGAACCTGGGAATGAGGTTGTATTAGTCGTGTTCAGTATATACATGGAAAACCCTTTTATAATCAACATTCCCACAGTTATTTCCATATCCAGATCAACCTCGTTCGCACCCTGGCAAGGAGCCGGTCAGTATTTATCCTAGATCCGCGCCTGGGCATAGCAATATCGACCCTAGTCATCCATAGTAACAGAAGACAGGAAACAGTTTCAATGCCTTCATGTAGTCTGATCCATTACTTTTGGAATTCAAGTGAAGCGGAGACACGCTTTTTAAGAAGGTAGCACATTGTGTGAAAAAGCCTCTTAAAGTCTAATCCAGTGTTAACCCAACATAACTTACGGTGGGGTCTGACAGCAAGTGCGACAAAAACGTCGATAATGTTCTTTATGTGTGGAGTTCCTAGTAGCTTCAGGTCTGTTCAATGAGCTCACGTCGACAGGAAAATCTTGTTCTTCATGTTGTTCATATTTGACTGGTCGTCTATAGTGTATGACCGTGTTTTCAGAAGTTGTGTCTTTGCTGGATCTATCTGTATTAAAAAAGTCGTAGTGCCAACTTTAATAAAAAAAAATCCTAAAATTTCTTTCCATCTGATAACGCCATTATCACTGAGATGATAACGACGCAATGATTAACGATCTGAGATTCTTAATCCTCTCCGTTAATCTTTAATCTGCTTATTTGAGACAACCTGTTCTCTGAGCCTTGTTTGTTGATGCTTTTTTGTGTTTTATCATTCCATTATTATAGCAAATAAACTTTCCTTGTGGCTCATGTTTGTTTAAGGGTGAAGATAAAGAAAAACCTGTGGAAGCGGTAAAAGACTGATATGCAGCCCAACTTTAGCCCTCCACCCAACACAAAGACTTGCCACAAGTCGAACTCACGAGTCAATCCGTCAATCCTAGCATACCAAGCTTTTTGTGCGGTGAATCCAGCGTCTTATTACATATTTATTTTTTATTTGCAGATTTAGTATGCAAAACAAATATATCTACAAGGTGGAAAAAACACTATACGACACAAAGTCGACAGGGTTAAACCATCTAGCCCTTATCCCAACCATAATTCCCAAAATTCTACCCAGGCAAAGAGACATACCTGGGAAGGAAATAACATATGCGTTAATTTTGCATCCGGGGTTACTAAGCAGTGATGTCTTCATTTTAATTGGTCATGGCGATTTTCATTGCAAATCTGTAACATTTCATTAATGCGTGTCGTGGTGTTTCTACTTTCGAACCTTATTTCATGCATCAAAAACTCTGGTATAAATTATTAAAATTAGTGAATCACATCGAACCACTGAATCACTGATCGATTGTTATGAAAAGTGGTTTGTAATTATCAAGAATGACCAATTATCCACTTCTCAAAACAAGCGGCACACTTCCAAACAATAACAGAAATTATCTTAAACTGACTGAGTCGGCCGCCTTAATAACTGTGACTGATGTCAAACGGACTAGTCGTCGTCAAAAAATCGATATCAAAATAACTGTTCAGATTTGTTAGTAATGAAATGATATCGTACCAGATGAGGTCGGGTTAACAGGTAAATTATGTGCTTGTTTAAACATAGCTCTCGCGTTCCTGATCCTATTGAACCTTTCCATATATTTTTTTAACTGAATAGAATAATTTATATCTACTAAAACAGCCGCAATAAAAGGCAAAATGTATAATAGGATTCCGGGGGCATTGAAGAGAAAAATAGTTTCGAAAGGAGCTGAAATAGATTATACTCTATCGAGCCGAAAAGAATATCAAGGATATTTTAAAAGATGAGGCACATTGAACCTCCATTTCAAGTAAGTCTGAGCTTAGCCGACAACTGGGAAATCATCAGTGATCAACAAAACACTTCTTTCCCAATGAATTTCCGCCTAAAACACAAGATGCCTTTCCTCTTGAAACCGTGAAATTAAAGCAAACTGGAAAACTGTTGGTAACTCTACATGTTCAGACAATGCTGCGGGTGAAAATTTTGAATTGAGGTCCGTCTTAAGTCAATTACCTGACGGAGTATAATTAAACGAATGTCTGCAGAAGTAATCCTTTTTATCATAGGAACGTATGTATTTGAGCGCCGGAGCCCTGGTCCATTAACATCCGTCTGTTGCGTGCTCGGCTAAGTGATGTGGGAGGTATATAGCAGTTGAGCCGTCAGTAACGCCTGAAGGTGTATAGCGGTACCCGGCGGGCACAAAAGCAATCTAAAAATAAAGTTTCTTGTTTATAATCCCACTTGATCTCGCTAATCGTTACGTTTGTTGGCTTTGAGTTAAGTAAGTAAGTAAGTAAACACTTGTTACAATGCTATTAAACTTAATCATGATTTTTTTTGGAGATAAAATAGTTTCTGATAAATGAATAGTATAATCATCTTGGTATGTAAATGTAAAGTGCATCACTGAGATGCACATAAGTCTTTTTGTTACAGAATGGAAAAGTCATGAGTTGATAAAAAAGTTCGTCTTTCCCTCTCAGTTTGTTTCAGGACTGTTTCATCGGTAGCAGACGGTCCCCACTGAAATGCTTGTTCAGAGGTTCGGCATCAGTTTTGTTAGATCTCTGAACGGGTCAGACTTTTACCAACAATAGTTGGAGGTGAAAGAAAAATTGTTTTTATCAGAAATGGCGATAAGGTATATCATGGTGCCAGCGAAAAACTAGGAATCAACGCTAATATTTCGAGCGATAGGCAGGGTGGCGAATGACTCTGGGTGACGTAAACCGAAATAACTTCATCAAAGATGATAATTTCAGCATATAACGAAAACCTTAGAACCTTTCCAAAACCATGACCATTTTTTTATATACTTCTGTAAAAATGTTACAAAGAATGTAAAGACTCTACAAGTGACTTAGGTCTATAAATTTTAAATGTTTCTTTTTCACAATCGATCGCCTGAGAACAGGGTAAGTGATAATGGACACAAATCTCACAGGCCATTGAGTATGATGGACTATATAGAGCTCCGAGAGTCAGAGACCACATTTGTATACTGATAAATCCGACTGACTTTCCCTAGAAAAAGGATCTATTTACCGATGGACAGAAATCTATTTTCCTTGCCAGTAACAGTGGCTCAGTCATTTAATGTGTGGCACCGCGGACCATGCTGATTTACTGAAGACCGAGTAGGGTTGCCCTTCACATTGATATTCACATATTAAAGGTCCCTATAGTCTCATACACGTCACTTAAAGATCTTAACGGATGGAAATGAGCCTTTTCCTATACAAATGGGATGGAGACAAATCTTACTTAAACTGACAACTTCCTTTTGCAAAAGTAACCTGAAAAAATAACCTCTAACCTAGTAAAACTGTTATAAACTCCGACAGGAAGTTAGTAGAAGTGCATGGCAGAATAGCGTGCCAATTCACTCGCCTTTGTTTTCCGATACTTGTTTACCGACTAGAAAAAAATGTTAAACACTTGCCTTTTTGGAGTAAAATCACAAGACAGGCCCCTACCAGAACCAAAAATATAGCACCCATAGAAATCAGCGGAAACAAACTTCTCTTCATGATAACAGACCAAAACAAACTTGCTAACAAAACTAGCACGCGATGACAAGCACGCTCAGTCCTCTTCACCAGCTTAAATACTCAGCCGAACGTCATCGATCGTTCACGTTTCAAGGACAAGTTTGTTTTAAAGTTCACTTCTAATGAATCATCTTATTTATTATCTGTTGTCTATGGCGTGATGTCATGGCTCGATAACCTACAGATATTTAAGAGCTATTAAATAAGTTGACCCGAAATCACGGAATTTGTTAAGATTCTCACTTTTTCATTCTACACTATTCCAAGGAAAAAAGAATGATAACTTCTTTATTCCGGCCTAGAACTTCCCTCAAAATAATTGAGTGATCCAGGAATGATCTCTTTTTTTTGAGTGGGTGTTAACCTGTTTTAAACCACCCAGTATCAAGTCTTGTCTGGAGAGGTCAGTATTTGCATGCTGCTTGCGAATTTTAGTTGTAATAACGACAACTTTTTTTACTCATCCTAGGGCTCTAAAATGTGACTCGAAGTTTATGTTTAGTTTTTCTTGATTGATCAGCCAAATGATACTTTTGACATGAGACTACATGTAATTAGTAAATTCATAAATATTATTGCAGGTCTAATTGCTTTGTTTCAATAGATTCTAAAAATAAGCTTACGACGAGGCTTCTTGAAAAAGTGAGTACGCCCTCGATAGATTGTGTTTGGAAGGGTGATGAACACGGCCTCCTTGTTTCCCTCAGTTTTGGCAAAAGTGAAAAATTTTTCTTATAATAGCATTTGTAATTTATTTCAAACATAGGTCTTTTTCAAAAGATATTTTCATTAATTCATTATTGTCCCCAAAGGCGTTTGAGAGTCTGTTGTTGTGTCAGCCATGGTTACTAGAGGAGCATATATAGTTAGCTTCCTGCAAGGAAAGAATACGTGATTGGAGAAGATGACCAACTCTGGAAAAATCATGTTGTTTACGTTGGTGGTTAAGACCACTGTATCTTGCTGTTTCCTGCTTCAGGAAGAGACAAAAGCAATAAAAATCATAAACGGTCAACTGATCTTGTGAAGATCAACACAAATAATTTAGGACCACAAAAAAGAGAAAGGGCGCCCTCGTAGCAAATTTGTCCGTTGGATAGAGGAAATGGCCCTCTCCCGTGGTAGACCCCTGAAGGACCGTCAGCAAAGAGGACGCCTCTTGTTTAACGGATATAATCGACCAAAGTTTTAATTATTAAAGGAAAAAGTATTTTTCTAAATTTACAAAATTTGTAGAGGTGCACGACCCGGAACCTCCGAGAAGTAGGCACCTTTGCCTCTCGAATTATCAGAATACCGGCGGTCACGTATGTCATTCGGGGAGGTTCGTCGGACTCGGCTTTACCAAGGGTGGATTCATTTGCTTATAGCACATGTAGCCACCAAACTTGGGCTGAGGTATTTATTATTGCTTATACATGCTAGCTAGAAAACAATGAAAAATTCCAACCGGCAAACTCGAAGTTAATAAGCGTACGTTGTAAATGAATCCACCCCATGCTACCCGTGATAGTATACTACCAAACCACGTGAGCTGTAATCGAGAATGCCGCACCGCGTAAGTGTACGCCACGTCTTTGTCATATTCTGATCATCTGAATACAAGAGTATGTGCGGTTGGTAGTGGTTAGAAGTCTCTTGAGAATGTTTTCATTTCTTACTCAAAAGAAAGATATGGAGCCTGGTACCAGTTGCTAACCATGGCCATCAATGATTCCGATTTCAAAACAGGCTAAAAGTTTGTGAAAGGTTTGAACCCAGGAGTCATTTCAAAAGTAGGTTTAGTTTTACCTGCTTCAGGTAAAAAGTTTCACAAGGACTCTGATCGTTCAGTGATGGAGTGGTTATTTTAAATTGTTCTTGGGGAAACTCGTCATCATAAACAATAAAAACGAAACGAAAAATATCAACCGGTACTTCTATTTGACACAGCTTGACACGCGTTTGTATTGCTTCATTTAAGAACATCCGGGGTAAAGGCAAAGACAGTGATAACTTTAGAAGACAAATCTGTAATTTTGAGGATGTTGAATGACCCTAAATTACTGCATGAACGAAAAAATTGATAAGATAACTTTCTACTGAAGAGGACATGTATTGAAAATAAGACCAAAAGTTCATCTTTTTCATCTAAGGACTGTTCAATGATTGCACCTTCCTATACCACTGAGCTTGCTTAGATAACGAGCAGCTTGGCAGATGCAGTGTATCGTCAATTGCTTTATTTACTACGATAAATGCAATCATTGTTATCAGACGTGCTGGGATTTGTATGACGTTTCGCTCTGATCGAAGGCATAAGTTTCTGTAATCGTTCTGACCAGTCTTGGAAAAAATGGTTATCAATGAAACGGGACCAGGCTTACCGCAATAGACATGAAAAACATACGGCGACATTACACGCGCTTTGTAAATACGGTCTCTTATATCCTGAGCGAGTGGGATTCGCCGTGTATAGCTATCATAGCTACTAGACTGTACTAAAAGGCAGCAAGCTATAGTTGAACTGACTCGTCCTTTTTATCAAGCTGCTCAAACCCATCTCCGATTACCTTACATGGCATCATAGATGTATCTCTTCGTTTTCCAATCTCCCAGTGTGCGCTTTTCACATTTAATGAAACACTGTTAATTGTTTGATGATATATTATTAACCCCGGCACACATCAGAGCTCGCTGTGACAGCAGACCAAACTCTTAAGCCATCGATGTCATCGATAGGAGAGTGTATGTAGGTAAACAGAGGTTACTAACTTCTAGAACAATTATCGAGCACGCCTTCCGTCAATGGCTTCAATGATGTCCTGCTCAATTTCTTTTAAAAATATGTTTGAGGCTCGTTTGAGGCGAGAAAGGTCATGCCTTGGCGGTCGAATCCAAGTAGCCGCTTGTGAAAGTGAAATGGTGAAACTAAAATCAGGGGCACCCAACGGCAATTTTCGGAAAATATCTGTTCGGAAGACGATTTGAGATCTAAAATTTTCGGAACATTTGTTGTAAAATTTCTTGCTTGCTTGCCTCTCCTAGGATTTTCGAACATCTACAAAATGGTATATTTACCCATTTTTAACGGATTTTGACCCTAAAAAAGGCCACCTAGAATTTTCGGGAGCCTTTTCCTGGCTGAAATTTTCGAGAAGGTAAGTTTTTATCCCTATGATTTTCGGATCACTAGATTTTCAGCTAGGAAATCCGAACAGATGAAAAGTTTTTAGGGGATAAAAATATGCCTATATCTACCGTTTAAATACTAAAATACGTTCAAGAATGCTATGTTAAGTAGTTTTGAACTATATCAGGAGCCCATCAAATTTGATGGGCTCCTGACTATATTCTCGTTGGGTGCCCCTGTAAAATCGAGAGCTAGAGCGCCGTAGCCCTTCGTCAGAGTGAATCTCGTCGGTGTCTGGGTTTAGAATTCGTTCCGACGAAGGGCTGGCGCTCGAAACTTTAGCTTTTCAGTCTCTTTTAGGTGGTAAATTCCATGAATTGACTTTTAAAAAATTGGAGGTTCCTGCAGGCCGCAGGTCGCGCACAGCTTCGCGGCAGGACATAATTAAGAGGAACAACTTTTGCGGGGGTTGAGCACCACTTGAAGATATGTACATTGAAAGAGCAGGTCTTCTTCATACCGGTCGGTTTTACCGTAATGGTCCGTAATCCGTAAGAAAATTATTCCCTGCCGGAACTTTTGTAAGTAACCGCTTTATTGAGGTTCGCTTAGTTGACTGCAATGTCCTGACCTGTTATCTTCTGAAGTAAACTCTATGATAAATTAAATTGTTAAAAACTGAATCATTTGATAATGCAATTCTAGAGCTCTGACTGGCTTAGCCATCATGGTATACGAGCATTATACCATGCTAGAACTCCAAATATGGTAACTGTACTCGTCTGCTCAAAATTAAAAACAAGCTGAAAATCGGTTGTTTTCACAAAAAAAGTCGGAAAGAATTCTGGATATTTTGTGGGCGTTTTTAATAAAACAATTATTCCACCCGCGCTTGCTGGATATGAGATGATTATAGCCATCTCATATCCAACGCGCACTCGTGGAATAATTGTTAAATATATTAGCACCCGTTAATTGGAAATGCGACGGGCGAAAATCTACGATCACATGTTTTTTAAAAGCAGTGAAGAACAGGACAAATTATTTGCTCATCTTAATAAAATAACTGGAATTATTATGTTGACTTTCTTATGTCATTTTCCAGCTTCGATGTATTGATTTTGTAAATCTGTTTCACCAATCACTAGTTTCAAATATGCCGGAACATCGTCGGTGATTTTTGTGAACATTATCCAGTCCCTATCAGATGGGAATGGCTAGCAAAACAAACTGTCGATACATTTAGTATGTGTTACAGGAGTTTAGTATATTATAAAAATGGGTGAAAACAGGTCGTAGCAAAGAGCGGTTTTCAATTTTGCAACTAAAAAAAAAAAATTGCCGAAACTGTTCGCTGAACATGCGATTTACTGTGTTGTCCCGTCTTGAAGGACCAACTAGAGCATATACATAGGTCTTTTTGCAAACTGACTGTGCGGCATGCTGATAGTTCAACACTCATTATAAGATGGGAATTCTCACCTGTTAGCTCAGGATTAGCCTAAGAAGTTGAAACACCTCATTCATTAATATATAGTTGAATGGTCAACATAGACGTAGTTTTAAAAGCATTATGTGACCCCGGCATTTATCAAAAATTAGAACTACTTATGCGTTTTCAGTAGGTAAAAAAAAAAATGTTAAAAATGTTGGCCCATTTTTAGTGAAAAAAGCAAAGTTTGTGTCTGGGAATTGAGCGATATCTTATGTTGTCTGCTGAGACACAGTGCCGCCGATAAGATAGGCAGAGTCTTGAAAGTCTTGGCTTCAGTAAAGGGTTGTTTAAATGTCCTGAGCGTGTATTTAGATTATGCTGACGTTTTGTCAACAGTCCTTGGCTGTAATATAATTTACCTTTGGTGAGAGTCTGTAACATGCATCAAAAACAGAAGAAATAAATTATAATACAATTCTTCCACATAAGGGAAAAGGATCGATTGAAACAAAAGATACGATCAAACCTGTATTTAGAGGTCACCCTCGCTTGGGAAATGGATTGCTGATCACTTACAGGTTTGAAAAAAAACGAAGAGTTATAAATCAAGAAAATGAACATGGTGAAAGAGCGAAATATTTATCCCAAGACACTTTTACCTCAAAGTGTCTCTACCTCTTATTGTGCCAAAAAGAACGGAAAATAAAGATCGCTGTACTCTAAACGCTATTTACAGTGTATCTGCTGCACTTGTTTGGTACATCTTGTCAAAGTGACCGTTTAATGGAGGTGAAGACAATAGAAAATAATTCGTTGGGACCTCGCAAAAGGTGACCGCGACCGCCGCTTATTAAGGTCAGTTTTGCTGTAATTAAGGACATTAAGGGAAATGATTTTCGGGACTTTGTTAAGTGACCATTTTATAGAGGTTCGCTTAATACTGACTGAGATTTGACTTTTCATGTGTAGTCGCGCGCGCCAAGCGAGTTGTTCGCATGGTGGATCATACTCGATCACACTCCATCCAATCAATAACGGAATTGTCCCAGTTTCCCTAATAGTTGTAAGATATCAGAATTTCATAAAAACATCATCATTAAAATAAAAAAAATAAGGAGATATTTCAAAGTTAAGAATGACATAAAGTCATGTAAAGAAACCACTGCAAACGAATTTCTTCAACGTATTTTTCGGCGGCTTTCTCGATGCACCATAGTCCAGTGTGACCATTAAATGGAAACATATTACTCTCAAATTCATTTGTTAAAAAGGTCCGATTTCCTTAACGGTTTCTCTTAGTTACAAAACGATAAATCAAAACCACTTCTTATAACTGTTTTTAAAACAAGATATGAAGAAAATTCGATCAGTTTAGCTCTACTGTGCTCCCTACCCAAGAGACCTTACATCTTAAGGCATTTAGTTTTGCACCCCGATTTATTGACCTAATCATAATGTTCGACTAAAACACATATTTTACCTTTCGTCCAAAAAGTTACTGCACAGACAACAAGGAGGACAAGAAAAGAACCTGCAGCAAACGACAAAAAGGTGGAAGATTTTGGCATGATACACTGAGCCGTGACTTGCAGTCACCGGGTCCTGGTTGCAATGTCTGCAAATGAGCAGAAATCAGCTTTGCTGAAGAGTCTTCGGGCACTGCTTTGATTGTTCGCAGGAAATGGCATCCAACCCTAGCTAAGTGTTGAAAAACGATTTCGTTGACTGAATAGTTTGGTGGCTTTGAGGTCTATTTTGCGCCGATAACAATCTGCAAATGGCCAATAGAAGTTTTTTGTGAATTGATTAATATGTTAAATTAGAGAATCAAATAGAATTAAAATTCCAATTTTGATAGAAGTCAAGAGGTCGATTCAAGACAGACAAGATTCGTTTGAATTAACCAACAACTTCTGCATTATACAGCAAGTAATACCCAGTTTAGACGCCTGTAGTAACTTAATTCAGTAACGCTTGTACACCATTCACCATATTTTAACTTTCAAAACTCGTTCATGTAATAGCGGAGTAAGTAGATGGTTCTAAGAGGACATCACATGGAAATTTAACACAATTTAAACAATGTAATGAATGCTACGCGTGCTGTGATTAGTCGTTGCTGCTTCGTGGCGGGCGTCAAAGGGAGAAATGGACGCGGGCCTGGCGACGGGGATTGGGGGAAAGACGGGAGAAAGGAAACTAGAAAACTAAACAAAACACAAAGCGTGCATGGAAACGATCAATGTGATTAGTTTCTGTTTCCGTTTCTGCTTCGAATTTCGTCCAGCTTATGGCCGCTTATAACTTAGATTTTCATTTTGTCATATTAAGTGTTTCTACCACTTTTGGTTCACTTTTCTGATTTCGACTCCGAAAACATGGTTTTCACTAAATTGTAAGCGACGGAGTCGAAAGCGGAATCTGAACACTGTTTTTACTAGATCATAACGCTCTATGCCTTTGATTACGGCTCAGAATCCCAACACGTTACTCTTGCGCATTCACATTTGAATTAAACTTCAAGCTGTCGTTTTCAGCGTTTCTGTCTAACTTTGGTGAAGCGCATGATCGTTCATTTGTAAATAGAAAGGAAGGGGACCTAATATAGATCCCCGTGGCACTCCAGATCGAACATGATGATGATGTGTAAAATATTTGATGATGATCACTAAAATACTTGTCATTGGGATAGGGGTGAAACCAGGCTACCGCTGTTGACTCGAGGCCATATAAGACAAGCTCCTCTAGAAATATGTGGTGATCAACAAGATCGAAACTTTCCGCAGATGTGTCAGAGTTCTAGCCACTATTCCGGCGAAGCCAATCGAACGAAACCAAATCAAAACCTAATCGAACCCAATCGGTCAATTGTTGCTCGATTGGTTCGGTAATCAAACATAATCAAACTGGAACTTTTCGGTGAGTTCGATTAATCGAACTCGTGATTTGTTCGATTTTGTTTGGCAGGAAAACAAAACGGTACAAAAATCACGAAGCATTTATTTTCAATTGAATCAGGGAAAGATTTCCCTCTCAAACATAAAGGCATTCCAATTGACTTAGGTAAAGTAATCGATAAATTCACAATTAATACGGCTGGCAGAGCTTAACGAGGATAGCGGGGTTATTAGTTACGGTCAGCAAATATCGAGCATTGATCTTTCTGGCAAGAGTTGAAAATCGCTTTCTTTCATTTTTTGTCCATAGATAACTTTTAAGTAGGTAAGAAACGTGATGTAAATTGTTTCCGCCAAAGGCCTTTTATCTGCCAGAAAAATTGGAATATCGGTTTTTGAGGTCAGAGTCTCAAAATAGCCTAATTTTTAATCTGAAATTTGCTAACATCAACTTTCCACGCGTTGGCAAACAAAGCTGCATGGAGACATTTGGGCACTTGAGAATAAACGAAAACCAAGAAAATAAAGAATGCACCAAATAGTGACTTTTGTTATAAAATGCACTCTGGAACTGGAGGGCGGGTTGAGGTGGGGGATCGGTTCATGGTACTCTGTACATTTTGTGGTGGTGTCCTGTGTATCAGTGCAATAGGGTTTTTTGCATACTATGCTAGTATTGTTCGAGCATGTGAGTGACGCATTAGCATCGAACATTATTCGTGTATTGTGTTTTTTTCCGAGAAAATGAAAATTGAAATTTTTTACAAAGAAAATGACAACAAAAACTAGAAATTCAAAAACCTTTTTTTTCACCTTAATGCGGCCATGAAGAGGATCTATGAGGATCTATGAGGCCCTATTTAAAAGCCTTCTCTGTTTTCAATGTTCTTAAACCTTGCAGGGTATATTTATAGACGATTGATCTCGGGATTGCAAAATTTATAAAACAATTTATCGAGCGGTTTTTTGAAAAACGCGAAATTTGTAAGAATGGACCAAATTATGTGCAAAAACTGTAACAAAAGCAGCTGAATGCAAGTTACTAAAATTCTTCTTACTCGAGATCGCCGGGAGCAATTCTCCTCTTTTCTTGTACGCAGTTTTCAATGGAATCAAACCACTATGAAATGAAGCCGCGTTTCCAAAGCTTATCATTTTCTTAAAAATTAAGCTAGTTGTGTGGATAGCATGCTTTTTCACCGTTTTTATGATGCTTAAAAGCTCGTTTCAAAATATCTCGAAAACGCTCTCATAGAATTTGTTCAAACTTTGCCATAATTGAGGCAATTATGGCAGGTACAAACTCCCTTAAGCGATTTCTTAAAAAAACTCTCGGTACAGAGGGACACAAAGATAACTAAAAAACGTAATGGCGTTGTTACGTTTCCATGGCGACTTCGATTGCAATAAAACCCAGATCATAAGAAATTTTCATCTTTATATAATACAGTTGTGGTAATCTTTTTCCCATATCTTTATTCATGGCGACGTAGTTAATGCTCAAACTTGGGAGGTATCCCCCCAAAAAATCCAGACAAGCCACCTTAAAGTCTACTTAACCACCATAAGTAGACCTATTTCAGAATATGGTGCTCAGGTGTGGAAGGACATTCCTGCCTGCCTTTCCGATAAGCTTGAATCAGTTTAGAGAAGAGCCCTGTCTATTATATATCCATCCCTCAGCTATGCGGACGCCCTTAGTTCGGCCCAAACTACAAGCCTCGCAATGACGAGGAGTCAGTTATGCATGAAATACATACAAACGTTTCACAATATTACCAAATCACTCAGTTTTACTACCTAGTAGCAGAGGTCACACTCATGACTACAATCTCAGGACAAAGACGACCAGTAATACCAAGGCATGTAACGAAAGGAACATGTGCGCTCATTTATTGCCTTCAATCAAGTGTACAGTGTGTAAATGATAAAAGTAGTAGTATATATGTATATTATATATAGCAGTTTTTGTATATATACACAAATCCTTTTAAGTCTTCTAATTTTCGGGGGCCATTGCAATCGCTACTTTTAAGATGTATGGCTGAAAATTGACAGGTTACCTAATTTTAATATGCTCTTTCAGCTCGTGTTAACAAAATGTTTCAAAAGCGAACTGTTTTTGTGTTTACCAAAAGTTGATTACGTGATCAACTAATGCAAAAGGCCTATTATATGGCACAAATTTAACACATTAAAACTAACAGCACAGCATGCGCACTTATAAAGAATTTTAAATAATAATTAAGAATAGAAAAAATATTAGAAGCCCCGATAAAAGGCTTCTTTAAATAGGTTTGTTTTTAGTGCTTGCAACCCTTTGACGACTACATTGGTCGTTTTCGTTCCATATGGAACGATGCATATTTTCCTTCTCGGGACCCATTTAGCTTTCAGTTATAGAGCTAATAAGTTGGTAAGCAACAACGTCAGCAAAGATAGATCTTTACATCCAATACCTCGTTTTGGAGATTCTGACCAATCCTAACAGAGTTACAAATATCACAAAAACAGTAACATTTTGAGGAAAAATCCACTGCTTATTTTGCTGTTTTCCTACTGCTCTTTAAATATTAAATTTGTTCCTTTCCTAAAAAGTTAGCGAGCCACAATTCCATGCAAAGAAAGACGATAAAGTGGGCAACAAGAGGAAAGGCAAAGGTAAAAAACAGAGCGAGAAAGAAAGCTCGAAATAGATTCGCAATTCCAAGGTTTAATGTTAAAACTGTATTCAAGACTTTTTTTCCAGATATCAATTTTTTTGCTAATGTCCAACGTAGCTAGTAACTTGTAAAATCTGTCGTGGACCCTGTAAAAGTGCAATCTTTTTAGAACATTGGCACAAAGAAGGAAAAAAATGCCATAATCAGTACTTGCAAAAAATGCTTGAGCGTCAGTGTTAATTATCTACTACCCGCCAATAAAATGCAAGTCTACTTGGCTTTTTTGTACAAAAATCTCTAATGACTCTTTTCCATCAGTCAATGGGCATCTCTTTAATGCAGTTAAATGCAATTTAACGGGGTTAATAACAAGGAGCGCTTGTTTCTCCTCACTGGTCAGCGGTGTGTGCAAGAGGCGCGTGTACCAAGATCCATCATGCTCTGGAACCTGTGTGCATCTTAGCATAGTCTAGTGCATTTACCGTTCAGCGATTTTGGTGTGTTTGGCAACTTCAGTGCGCTTTTTTCAGAATGGGTGTATCCCAAACGTGAGGACTCAGTTTATAAGCGGTTTGAGTTCCATGGAGCAAATGGCGAACGACCCGCTCCACGAACAACAGCGTAGATCTCACCAACTTACCTTTTGCAAACTATAGGCAAATGTCTCAGTTTTCAATTATTCATTTTTCCCAAGGGTTATTAGAGTCTGGAATCTGCTCCCTTATGGGGTTACGTCATCTTCTACATTAAGCTGTTTTAGGCAGTCTGCTTTGCCTGCCATTAGATCACTCAAGGTGCCTTCACATCTGCACAGGCTGTAACCGCTGACCGGTACCCTCCCAGCATTAGAGGAATCTCTATCTTTTTTGGGAGTATTTATTCTAAGTGCTAAGTTCTAAGTCGCCTTGTTGGAATCACATGGGGATTCTTCGGTTTCATCGCCTTCCAACACAAGTTCTTCGCCTCTTTCTACTACAGCGACGTCCTCGCCTTCCTTTATCATGTCCCAGCAGGATCTGGCCGCTGCCTTTTCTCAAGCGTTAGGGAGTCTTTACCTTGAATTCTCGTGGCGATGCAGAACCGTTCTACAACGACCGCATCAGCATCGGCGACATCTCCGTTAGCGGGAAATGTTGCACAGTTGTCAACGTCTTCTAATACCGTTTCGACGCTCGTCTCGATCGTCGTCTACTGCAAGCCATTCATCAGGTAACATCCTCAGTGTACCCTCTTTTATTTCTACATGTTTTACTTTAGGTAATTCGTCTTTATACAACCCTTCTATTGTGGGGGCACCATCTTCGTGTGGTGCTGGCAGTGCAACGAGCGGACCACTAGCTATTTCTGCTATTTGGATATCTAGGCATCGAGTGGGACTCGCTGGCCCTTCGGACTCGCCTCCCACGGGAGAAGTTTGATCGTATTGCTGCTCTTTTGGACACCTGGTCTTCCAACCAGCACGGCACGAGGAAGGAACTAGAATCTTGGCCATCTCTAACATGCATGTAAAGTAATTCCCCCAGGTCGGACTTTTCTGCCACGAATGATCAAAACGTGTTGAGTTTCGTTCAGACTATATGGGTGTTATAGCTGTGTTGGCTTCTTTGGCCTCCTCAGAGGTGGCGAATTTACAGTCAACAGCCCTTTTGATGCTTCTCTGCATTTGACTCATGCTGACATACAGGTTGACGCCCCTTTGAACCCTCAAAGTGTTCGCGTGTTTATCAAGTACTGAGAGACAGACCCTTTCCGAAAGGGCTGCTTCGTCTTTCTTGGTTGCGGCTCCGCTCCTCTAAGTCCTGGGGTTTCCTTGGTAATTACCTTCACCTTCGTAGACCGGGCCCTGGACCTCTATTTCTTTACCAGGATGGTACTCCTCTTTCTAGATCCGAGCTCTCTGCGTTCTTAAAAACTACCCTCTACCCCCTATCTACAGTCAGCAGGTGTTCCTGGAAATTTCTCCGGTCATAGCTTTAGAATTGGAGCCGCTACTATTGCTACCAGCCGAGGAATTCCTGACCATTTTATTAAAACTATAGGTCGCTGGTCAAGCGAAGCTTATTTGCTGTATGTGCAGACTCCAGTAGACACGATTCTCTCAGTAGCCAGACGACTCGCGTAGCAGGTATGGCGCTTATCTAGCCCTTTGTGTAACTCGTTTGGGTGCCGTCGGGTTGGGGCTCAGGCTTTCCCCCCGCTATGAGCCCCTTGTTATCCGGGCATTTTAAGTTAGGCCCGGAGGTCCTCTGGCTTGGCATGGGGCTCATGACTGGGTTGCCAGGATTTCCGAGCCATGACAGCGGTCTCCATCTTAGGAGCTGGCTGCCAATAGTGGAAGCTCCTGGGTATCACAGGCACCCAACCTCCACTTACCAACGCAGTTGTTAATATGCGTTTAAGAGGGCTAAGGATGATATTCTATTGAGGAAACTATTTTAACAGCACGTGATAGCCGTACACATAATTTTACTCAAACTCCTGTTAAGTCCGGGCTTAATGGCTTAAAGGCAGCTAAGCCACTGAAGTCCATGATCTATACCGTCTTTAACAATAGTTTTGGAAACCATTTTTAGATTTATTATTCCGTTGTTATCAGAGAAAACAACCAGTCGGTTGTCTGCTAAGCGCCCTTCAATCAAAACTCTTACACCGGCCCGGCCTTGGTTATAGCAGCACAAACCCGACTTGCTCCACCAACAGCAGGAAACCACACAAAAAACACTGAGAAAGCAAAGCTTTAATTACTGTTTAATGCCAATGACAAGTTATCCTTCAAGGTTAAGCTATACGCCGCATTATACAATCCTCCTTAAATAGTTTATTTTAATGAGGTGTTCATGATCACTCTAGTCTTAATAAGACTGCGAAACAGTACTGTTTTGGTCTATACCTTGAACTAGCTATACACAAACACCATAGATACCGTACTTTTATGTCAGATGAATAAACTAAGCGTTCTTGGTTACAGGCCTGACTCCACTAGAACAGACATCTGTAGTATCTATCAATAACTTGACTACACTCCTCTTTTTTATAAGAATACATTTTATAAGAATATCGAGGCTGAAATTTGCGAAATTTTTAGACTATTTTAAGAATAAACTCGAGGCTGGAATTTTGAATAGGATATAATTTTGTGCGTTAAAAATCTATATAAGTACAATACAATTATATATGTTTTTAACCGTAAAAAATCATTCCTTTCTCTTAACGGCAAAAAACAAGCCAACAAACGAGACAACCTGCACTAGCCAATGCTAAATGTTCAATGCTAAGGACGGTTCGATGAACAGTACATGTAATATATATGTACAGTATACAGCACAAAAGAAATGAACTAAACCGCAAAAAGGATCATGATGTATTCATTCCTTCTTAAACATTATTTAAGAATAATGTAAGCATATTTTCAACCTAAAATCGGCAGAAAAATTATTCAGCCTGGGCCGGAAAAACAGCATTCTTGTAAAAAATGAGTGTAGTTCCGGGCGAATAGAAGTCAATCGCAGAGAACGCAGATACCAGCTGGGACTCTCAGGGACAAAACAACGCAGCACCAGCTTACCCAGTGGACTCTAAAAAGCGAATTATGCTACATTTATATTTTTTCGAAGTGTTTCTCAGGACAAATGTGCAAAAGAATGTTTAGAATTTCTCAAGCAATAGTATAAGCAGCGCGTGCAATGATTTTGAAAGGGTTAATAACTGGTTTGGTTTTCAACTGCATAAGAATACAAGAGGAAAGTATAGAAGAACAGCGTCTCATCGGGTGGTATTAATCATCGCTTACTAAACTGCTTCATGATGTTTACAAGCCTGGGGTAAAGCAATTTGTGCGCGTCTACTCCATACAAGAAATCCAAATGGTTCCACTCTGGAATGACTTCGTAATGCACCAGATTCTTGATTTGCGGCTTCAAAGCCTCATTGTCACCCGAGTCACCAAGACCATCGCGGGCTCCCACGAACAAAAGGGTGGGAGTGGGCATGTCTTTCACGTGACACAATGGAGCGGTGGCCTGTGGGAGTGAAGAGAGTTGATCACGGTTTATGTAGGCTTATTTGTGTTAGGCGCTATGTACTGACCTTTAAGACTTTTTGACTTTAAATCGACAACAAGAGCAAAGAATTTCATCAAGATTGTCTTAATTGAGGCAGCTACGGCTTCGGATGAAATATATTTCTATGCTGTACAAATCGTCCGTACTGCCAATCTTAGAATACGCAGCACCAGTCTGGAGCCCTTGTCTGGCGAAGGACATCCATTTACTTGAATGTGTACAGAACTTATTTATCCTCAGTCGAATGTTACAAGATAATGTAAAGCAAAAGTAATGTCCTTGGTATTTTTTTCCAGTTTTTTCCAGCTGAGCTGGTATTTTGGTAAAAACGGGCTTCTTACTTTCCGTAAAAATCGTATGGTTTTAAATTTTTCCATTTTTGCTTCCAGGGGCCCGTTTCTCCAAAGTCCCGATAACTTTTCGGGTCCGAAATCAAATATTCAAATCGAAATAAAAAGAATAAGAGCGCGGGTCCTGGCTAGCAAAATAGTCCATTTCCTTTCATTAACTGATAGTTTTATCATGTAAGATGCAAAACTATTGAAATGTCTATCTTTCATGTAAACAACAACAGCTTTAGGGGCCCGTTAATTATCGGGACTTTTGAGAAACAGGCCCCAGGACACCTCCAGGACGATAATAAGGCAAAGGAATTATTGGTCACGTGACCTTTTATTTCGTCACAAATCTTCTTTTATGGTTCCAGGAATAAGAGAAAATTTTTTGTTTTTTTTATAATTTCCTTTTCCTTCTACTTTCTGCATTCAAGACAACCAATGTGCAATGTCAATTGCATTACTATTAAGACAAAAAGACAATCTAATTTAGGTTTATTACTGAAGGGGGGTCCCATTTATTGACTCTAAATTTTTTCATCTTCAAAATGTCACATCCCATCCAGTATTTTTCGTATGTAAATACTGTTTTCGGTTTTCAGCTTCTCTTGACGCGCTCTATTTTAAATTAAAACGATTCCAAACTTTAATTTTAAGAAAAAAGTGACGTCATCAGTTATGACGTCATATAGTGCAAGTTCTACAAACAAGTCTTTCAAAATGATTGGCATGTTGTCTTATATTAATCTACTAAGCTTCGCAAGCAGACGATCAAGATCAACAAAGTTATTAAAAATCTCACAAAAAAACCAGTTTCAGAAGAAACATTTAGGGGGCGAGGGCGGGGGGGGGGGGGAGGGCGTGGTTTGGCCCCTACGTGAATGTTTAACTAAGAATTGTCTTATTGTCGTTGTTTTTATGATATTATCTTTTTACTTATTTACTTATTATTTTGGGGACTTTTAACATAGGGATAACATCATAACGTCCTTTCAAGATGTCCTTTCTTAACCTTTAAACCTTGTATATATTTTAATGCATCTTGAATAAATTATGTCTGTATGTCTTTAATGAAGTGTTTACAATTTCGTGGAGAAGTCAAAATACAGTCGAACCATGCGTAACTACCTATCCTAACGTAAAATTTTTTCCGTCAACGCGCTGTAGATGGAATGGACGGTCTGGTCTGTTTGAGTTGATAGTTAACTTGTACTGGTTGAAAAAAGAAACAGTGACACTGGAGAGTGATTCGAGCAACACATATTTACTGACCTGATGGTAATGCTGTTTATTTCCTGCTGTCCCATAATCAAATTTTTGACACTTCTTGTTGACTATTACCTGTTTATAGAAACGAAAATGTCAAAACAACAACAACAAAAACAATAACAAGTAATCACGACAGTAGCCTATGGGTGGAGGGGGCGGCTGAGCACAGGTTATCAAGACATTTGCCAGTGAGCTAACGAAAGCGTGCTGGTAACTTGCAAAACTGACAATTGATTTCTACTTATGGACATAATTAAACAAACTAAAAGATGCTCAGCAGTATTTTCCATTTATAGCATCGTGAATTCAAACTTTTCATATTATGCATAAGGGGTTCCAGCAATTAACACAGTAAACTCACATTACGAGTTCAACTGTCAGTTGTCCTCCTTGGTTAATAATAAACATACCTGACCAAAATGCACCACATCTTTAAAAGATGTTCCTTCCGCAAAATGCGCTAAGTAGACAGGCACTCTTGACTAGAATTAAGTTCAAATAATAATCAGCTATCACAGGAGCCGATAATAAGACCATGTTTTAAAAAAATAATAACAAGTAAATCGAAATAAGAGTTGACTGGAGAAAATGCACCTGAAAAGATCGTATCCGAGAAGGAAACAGGGGACAATGAACCACTGGAATATCCATTTCTGTTTTTTTTCTAATGAGATTTTGACGAAGCGGGACAATCGTTTTAACAGTGTATCCGTTGCAGTTCAGCTATTATTCAAGCTCACTCAGATCATCATGCATTTTTATACACACAAAAAGGAAGTCACATGAAATTCGCACTAAGGGAATGACTTATCCCCAATACATCCATATTTTATAGCTTCTTTTTGTAGGGAGGTGGAACTATCGTCTCGCAACAAACCTCATCAATATTCTTGCTGTCCATGCCGATCACTAACTCCATGAAGTCGTAACAAACTCTCTCTGAGATGGGGTTTGCACAGAAGCCTAGCTTGATAAGTGATCTCAAAAAATCACCAGGGAGTAAGTCAAAGGTAAGACCAGGGAAAAGTTTCTGAAAAACAGAAGTGAAAAAAGAACGTTTTATCGTATGTCCCCAACAACATCTCTCCACAAAAGCCACCCTGGGGACAAAAGCGAGTAACATACAGTGAGTAGTTCATCAGTTTTTTTTTTGTCGCTCGCTTCTAAAAACCCGCTGTGGAGGTTATTTTGGGAGTAAGCGGGCAGTTAAGTGGCCGTTGTCGTTGTGTAGTGGTTCAACATTTAATAAAGAGCACATTACAGGGATGATGGCTGTGGTGGTACGTACGGCTAATGCTTTGCATTTATACCAAGACAGACTTTTTGCAGGACGGATACAGACATTCAGAAAGACTGAGCCGCCGATAGACTTGCCAGCTATAAAGATACTACTTATTAATGAAGAAACGTTGTAGAGGTTAGATTAGACTGGAAATTGTTTAAAAATAGAACACAATTTCTAGCTGATGTCCGTCGAACGGGAAGCTGTACTCGGGACTACCGATAAAAAAAATTCAGCTACTGGTCCTAACAAAGAAATTCCTGAATGAGAGCCTTCAGTGTTGAACACTCGGCCGGGCTGAAAACGAGTTTGTGCTATTTAGCCATAGTTTACCTTGACAAGTGGATACAAAATGTCAGCTCCTTCCTTTGCGATCTCTGTAGCATTATTTAAAGTGTACACAGGAGCTAAAGCGATGAAGGCCTTGATTTTGTTTCCTAGAGCGGGGTTGTCAGAAAATCCAGTAAACGCGATCAGTGTTCCTTGTGAATGGCCCACGTAAAACAACTGCTCTTGTCCAGTGACGTTCAGGACGTAGTTTATCATGGCTGGTAGATCGTAATCAGCCATTTCTTGCCAGCTGAAGATAAAAAAGGGCATAAAAATATGTAAACATTATAAGTGCAAGTAGAGAAGCAATCTAAAAAGGTAAAAAGTTAGCATAGCCATTTTAGACATTTGCATAGCATAGCTATTGTAGAAATTTGATATTACCAAACGTGAACTAAGGGAAGAAACGGTACCGCTAGGCAAACGTTATGTCAAAAAATGCATCACTTGTCAAGTTAAAACTTCCGATTTTAAAAAGTTCAAACGATTCAGTTTTTGACATTGTTTAGGGGAATTCCCTTGAAAATGATGATCTACCAGATGTTTGTAACTTGGCACAAATGCCAGCCATATATAGTACATTCAAAAACTGCAATAAAAAGATGGGGTCACCGTGTTTGTTTTCGCCCTGTGTGCCCGTAATTCTGAGTGCTTTTTCCTAGTTAAGAGCGAAATGAAACTGAAACAATCGTCAAAATTTGTTATTTTATGGAAAAAAACTAAAACCTTAAGCAGGCTTGTTTGTCTGGGCTTTATTTTTTCCAGTTAAGTAACCTCAAATTACCTGATCTTGAAAAAATGTAGAGATATGTACTGTTTTGACATTATCTCCCTCTTCTCTATGGCTCTTAATACTGGCTCTTAATCTGGATAGTAGAAGTTATATTTTTTTAGATATGAATGTCTAAAAAAATACAACTCCTACTATCCAGATTTTTTCTCCTTAACATATATTTTTTGTGTAGCCATAACGAATACAAAACACAAATAAAGAAGGGGGGGTTCACCGTACTCGTTTCATTGCAAACTTCAAATGATCATTTTGTGAGAGGGAACTGGGAAGAGTTTCAAGAAAAACATCTTTTTAGCTGGGTAGAATTATCAAAATCGCTATTAAAAGCATTTGGACTACGAAAGGGGCCATAATTGCCTCTTTTTAGGCGACCGGTGAAATCACCGCTCCCTCTGAAGTTGCAATGGTATACACACTAGGTGATACACAGTGTAAAGCTAGGGAATTACCTTAAAGGGTCACTTTTCAGCTGGACTTGAATACAAGTACCACCACAATTTCTACCGTTGCTATAGCCGGTCATACGTACTTTGAAATGAATCTCGCTCTCTCTTTATCTTTGCATTTGGGGGTCTTTTATAACTGTGTCTGAGTTCTCGCTGCGGGGTTCAAACCTATTGCGTCACTCAAATAATTAACAATTATTCCTCGAGCCCGAATGGGCTATTGACTCAGAGGCCATGAGGGCTCGAGGAATAATTGTTTTAGTAAAATCCAACTAGTTGGTCAAAAATATCGAGACAAAACAACCTTAGCTAGCAAAACGCGATTTTGGTTTTCCAAGCCGGCGCTTTTCGCTACTAGTGGGCTATAACATATAGCCCAGTAGTAGTTCAACCAATCAGAACGCAGCATTGATAATAGACCATAATTTTACTAATGAATAATACATGTACTCATAAGCACTTTGAAATTAATCGCGCTTTCTCTTAGTTATCCGTGAGGATCTTTTCTAACTGTGTCTGAGTTCTCGACGTGTGGTTCGAGCCTAATTTGTCCCTGGATAGGCGCTCTAACCTAGCTGAACAAAACAAGCTCACCTCCAATTCCAGAAAACTGATTGGCTGGGTTTATATTTCACGTGACGTCTTGAATAGTCATTTCCCCGGATGTTTCCAAGCCATACATCAAAACCTTTATCTGCAAGTATGTATGCAAGGCTCTCTGTTGGCGAGTCCATCACCCAGTTTGTAGAGTCTGCAAGAATTCCATGCTGTAGAAAGACGACTTCTTTTGCCACAGAACTCTTCTTTTCTCCTCGTCCGCGTGGAATCCGCTGCATGGCAAGAATGAAGCCGTCTGATGTTGTTACCTGGTGTTCTTCACAATCATATCCTCTGCTAGCGATTATCTGAGTCTAGTGAAAAAGACAAACTCAATATGAGAGCCGGAATCTGACGCGTCGGGAAAAAGGTGTTGTGCTTCAGATGAGGCAAAGAATTCGAAATGTCTGAGGAACGAGAGCAGAAATTCCATACTGATCTCATGTGGCTACCCAGCTACCCAGATCTGCCGGTAGACCGCGAGCCTCTTGTTTTTCTCAGCGAAATCGCTCCATGCGTCGTTATTTGCAATCTCGCTGGCTGGGATAATAACTGGACAGGGTTCAAGAGGCGTTTTTTTGTAATCTTATTCCTGACCGTTCTCCGTTTGTTATAAACATCGAAACCGCTTTTCAATCTCATGCGGTGAAGTTCTTCGATAACGGTAATCAAGTTCACTGTTATATCGTACACTCCCTTCGGACGTGGGAGCAACCAATCGGCGACCCAGTTCAGAAATCTGAACTGATTTCTCGCATGGAAATGAGGTTGCTTGCTTGTGTGACAAGACGTTCGCCTCGGGAGCTTCATCAACCGTACTGAAAGCACGGTTTAGAACGGACCTCTGGAGCCAAGATGTGCTTTTGACTAGATGATACGTATTTTCAACCAATCAGAAACATTATCAGTACCCACACGTCATCAGTATGGAATTTCTGTACTCGTTTCACCGACGTCATTTTGCGGCGAAACCAGTGGTGGCATCTCGAAATGTCGTCTGTCTTCTCAGGCTAGTTTTTGAGGTGCTTACTATTTTTTTTACAATACCATTTACGTCAAGGTTGGAATCTAATAAGGCCTAGGGAAAGGTAGAGATCTGATTCCGTTTGCTTTGTACCAGCGTGAATGATGGACTCTCAAAACGTAGTCCTAAATTAGAATGTAAAAGTGACCTTGCTATTAACCTTTGGTTGCATTCAAAATTTTCGAGAGTTTAGTACGCCAAGTTTTAGTCCAGTGACTCTGAAAAGAGAAATAAAAGACTTCTTGCAGTCTTAAAAAAGATACAACTCTATTGAAAAAGAATGAAAAATTTCTTGACCAGTCGTTCGATTGCGCGTAGTCCAACTGTAAACAAGAATATAAGTGACACGGTGACTCAGTAGGGTTTTGTTGTTACCTAAGACATCATCAAAGTGAGAGATATTTTTCACGCAGCTAAGAAAAGGAAAATATGATCTGAGTTTTGAATAAATGGGGCTGAAATGGCATCTTTTCAACAAAAGACCTTTTCTGGTCCGCGATCAAAAGGAAGACGGAAGGAGGCTCTGTTCGCAGGGTGAAGAGAATGGAGATGATCAAGGAATAATTCTCTGACAAAAAAAAAAAAACAACACAGACACAAGGGCAAGTAGCCAATTCTATGAGTAGACGCCACGGATGTGACTAATCTTGGATGTTATTTCCGACCTCAGTTCAAGTTGCAAATCCGACCTTACCTTCTATTTGTTTACTTTGCCGCGGGTATGAAGGAATTGTAAAAACAAGAGCTTGAACTAATTCACAAGCTATTTAGTTCATGCACGCATTATAATACAGTTTTTAGCCATGGCAATTTGAAGAGCAAGAGAGAAGCCCTTCACCAAAGAAGCTCAGCGATATAAAAATCAGAATAAAATGTCTTATCAGCATTCTCGCCTTGAGCTACTGCCTGACAAGTCTTTTGTTTTCGGATCTATGTGGCGGGTACGGAGTACGGACGTATTCAAGATCAAAAGGATTGAAGGGGGCGGGGATGAGGGAGGTTCAGGTACGCGCGCCTCAGTTCTCTTAGTCACGCAGCCATTCAGCAGGATAACCACTTCAACTCCCTCTTTAATATAGTTACGTAACCGAAAAGGTGGGAATAAAAACAACAAAAATCCTTGTCTTGTAAATCGACTTCTTTTAACTGATTCTGTGCGGCCTATGGAGTATTAAAAGAATTGCAATACGTAATGTTTAATGCTGCGTCATCTTCGGTATGATATGTTGCGCCACACACACTCATCACAGTATGCATCGGTGTCAACAAATCATGTGATTCTTACACACTAGTATGTTGAATTCTAGCAGATATTTCATTATATACTCATTCAGTGTCTATCAGTGTTTTGCCGAAAGATACAATGGAACGCCGCTGCGTTCATTTTATTAGAGAAAAGCTGAAAGATTTATAAGGAAAGATTGCGTGTGTCTTCCAGGAACGGCGTGAAAAAAATTGTTGGTCCATCGACGTAAAGAGTACATTTCAATGCACCCAGTGTTAGCAACATGTACAGTTTAATCTCGAAGGAATTGTCCCACATACACCATTAATTCCGCAAACGAAACTCTAGTCCAATGCAATGTAAAAACCAACAGAGTGAGAGATCACTTACCACATTCCTTCCGACATCAGGGCTTTCGCTGGGCCGGATTCGTTTGAAGGGGATGAATCCACCGTTGGAAGAATTGACTACAATAAGAACAAGGAGAAAAGCCCACTTCATCTTCGATTCAACAAAATGGAAATGGTTCACAGATTTTGGTGAATTCTGTGGACAAAATCACAACCCTTCCAACAAAGATTTATACTAGACAAGGCAGGACCTATCGATCTAAAGTGCAAGCGGAAACCCGCTTTCTTGTTTGTCAGGAGTCGTGTTACAATTACGCACTTGTCTATTTTTTGTTTATTGTGTTGTGTGAACTCATGTGATCCCGGGGGATACACCTTTTTATGTTTTGTTTTCCCAATAGGTCATTTTTGACGGTGAGTAAACAAAATTTGACTACAAGTACCAGAATTCATTTCTTTTTTGCTTTCTTATTGAATCCCGCTAAATTTTAAAACACAATAGCCCTAATTTGCACAAGAAAACAACAACTGAAAGACCTAAAGGATTCTGGTAGGTGTATGTAGTAGAATGACGTCATCATGCAATTGTCCTATGTTCTCCAGCGAATTTGCCTTTGGCCGTTTCATAAATTACGCATACATATGCACGTGGATGCACGTGCATAGGAAACAATCAATTCTCTGGGGTACCATCACGTGGTCTGAAATGGGAAAACAAAAGGGTCGACCCAATTCTCTCTTGCAGGTGTCATCAGCTTTCGCGGAAGTGTAATTTCGTGGAGTATAAGATTGTAACGGGAAAATTATAACACCCTCTCCTGGGATCTTTTGGTTGTATAACATAAGAAACGAAAAATGTAAGAATAATGTAAGCTATCAGGAGCCGAAGCTGTTGATAATTTGTTATGTCTTGTTGGATGCACGGGTACTCAATATTTCTGCGAGTGCGCCTTATAGTGCAAAGAGGGCCTTTATTATGCAAGTCGCTCTCGGTCGTTACACTTCTTTCTCTGATTGCAATCTACTTTTTTTATATTTTTGCTTATTATTATTTTTTACCTCGTAAGTAGAGTCATGGCGTTTTGGGTTTCCATTCCACGTGCCAATTCAGTAGCCTCTTTTAACAGCGAAAATCACTTATGACCCTTGTACCGGACTCTTGAAGCATACACATAGCACGCCCAAACAGTTTAGACCCACTTTATGTGCTATCATTAAATCATTTCTAAAAGTCCAAAAATACTAATGCATATTGCGACTATCAAAACTTTGAACAAAAATCCACATCTAGCAGGTTCTAATAGTGCTAAGCGGGGTAAAGACACTTTCAGTGAAAAAGTACCATAAGGCACTTTATCGAGCAGGTATTAGATATTAGCCCGGTTCAGGACCGGAATTTGGATCCCCGCTGGTCAGGTAAAAATGTTTTACCTAAATCACAGTCAGGAGTTGAAACAAAACCACACTTAAAAGAAGACAAGCTGAAGGTGTAGTAGGATCAACTCTTCGCTTAGCCCGGCACGCAGGCGTTTTTAGGGGAGCTCGTTGCGTGGGAGGCTACTCTTCGCTTGAACATGTTGAAATATTGGATCATTATACGTATCTGGGTAACTGACCACCTACCCCTTCCCTAAACCAACATTAACACTTACTTCTTACTTAGGGCAAAATGTTGATTTAGGGGATGGGTCAGTCATTCAGCATGCTTATAGATATACAGATGTTAGTATCGATAAGGAAAATGGAGTTGATTTAAATGCTTGAATGAAGACGACCTCTTGAAATGTGTTAACCTTTACGGTACTGTCTTTTTTTGTGCATCTCCTTCCTGCAGTGTAGAAAAACTATCAAATCATTTTTGTCCAGTACTATGCAATGTAAGTTTGCCGTTATGTTATTTTCTCTTTGTTCCAACGCATGTACACGTATAACAAAATACCGGAACTCATCAGCATGGCATGGCCCCTAGCGAGAGGTCTCACTTGCGATAATCGACCCCGCTGTTGCCCATGTTTAGCTATGTTTGCCACTACCGGCCGGGGTGATATGGTTGTCTGTATGCGTAAGGTACTGGCACCGGGGCTTATACTTTTCAAAGGCCCTTTTTGAGGAGCTTATTTTGCGTTTCAAAATCGATTGGGCTAGCTTATAGCTGATAGGAAATTTACCGTTTTTGCTTTGTTTTACTTTGTATTTAAGGGCAATTTCCCAGTACAAGCCCCCTAGTGGGCTTATATTTGGAGGGACGATGTAACAGAGGGTTTTTTGCGTTGCGAGTTCGGGGGGCTTATATTTGGAGGGGCTTATACAAGTAGGGGAATATTTTCGGGAATTTTACGGTTGTTGGTATTGTTTACAAATCTTTAGCCCGACTTCATCTTGATTACTGTAGCGTCTGACTCGTTCCTCCAGTCGTCTCTCAGTAGATTCTTGCCTTCCCGGAAAGCTTCGTATTACTATTTTTCACTAGAAAAGTTTGCAATGTTGTCTTAATTTATTGAGGGAGGTCAGGAGCCGATGGGGAGGTTAAGTCCACTCCCGATCGCAAAATGATAAAACTTCTGATATTTGATAACTCGTTTCCGCAACTACGACATTCTCACTTACACTCGTAGTAGAGTGACGACGATTATCACATTTTCCCGCAGAAATGACGCTGGTTCACGCGCAAACTGTTGAGGCCTCAAATTTAATAATTGTCCCTAAATGTTATAAAGGTCATTAGTGTAATAACTTTTGACCCTAAATGTAATAAAGGTCCTAAGTGTATTAAATTTCAGCCCTAAATGTAATAAAGGTCCTAACCTAATAAATTTCAACCCTAAATGTATAAAAGGTCCAAAGTGTATAAAAGCTTGCTTAGTATGGTAACTAGGCTTGTGTATGCAAAATAAACTTCAAATGGAGATTTGTACCTTGAGAACTTCTTTTCAGTTCCTCGTTTAAAATCCTCTGGTATAACGTATCTAGCCAGAGCTTTCGCACAGTTAAAGACTTTTCTTCCCCATAATGAATCATACTCTATCTTGGAATGTAGAGCACGAGCAAAGAGCGCAATGACTTCCATTTTTCCTTGAGACTGGGGATGGTATGGGCGGTTGTGTACCAAGTGATTTTACTCGCAATTTATGAAAAAGTCCTTTCACAGCTCCTTAAATTCAGAGCCTTGGTCACTTCGTAGTACAAACAAACAACAGCAACAACAACAACAAGTTTATTTCAAATGAAATATAGCTTACAAAGCTTGTCTACAAGAGAAAAAAGAAAATTCCTTAAATATATATATATATATATATATATATATATATATTAAACGAACAATCCTAGCAGCAATCTAGTTTAAATCTAGTTTAAATAAAAGGGGGTCCACTTTCTTTGCCTTAAACTCAACCGCAACTGTTTTGTAATGTTATTTTTACTTTAAACAGGTCTAACACAAACGAGGCTACTGAAAACATTCATAACGGAAAATACATATTGATAAACTATTCCTTGATCTGAAATTTAATCTTTCCACGCTTTCCAAGATCCAACAGACCTACTTGGTGTCTGACAAATACGAGAACAAACATGAGGCCTAGTCGAGTGTTTCTCACTACTTCTTGAGTGGTTAGTTTTCCTTCTTTTCCTAATATCAGGCTGGGATTTAACAAGGCCAGGTACCACCGTTGGGTTTGTTTAGAACTGTGATCTGGTTTCAGAGACATTTACCAATACCATCATTATCATTTAAGAATTTGTCGTTTACTGCTTTTCTTTTAATCCACCATATTCTCATTGCTCAAATAATAACCTTGTCTACGGAACAAATTTTGTGCCTAAGCCCTTGTTTTCAGTTTCCCTTGGAAAACCTGTAATGCCCCGAAGAAACTGGAAACAATGGCTTTGCAAAATATTGGAGATTAAACAAGGTTACTATAGACAATACAGATTTCAATATGGCGAGGAAATATGACATTATCTCATCAGACTGTTGCATGTTTCAGTCACTGTGACTACTTCATCAAGTGTAGCGCCGTAGTTATTCTACTACTGTTAAGTAATTTACAATATGTATAAATAATACAACTAAGACTAATGATATACATGTTCTTGATATATAAATAATAGCTTAAAATTACTACCTCTAATAATAACTAACAATGTAATAGTATACTATGGTATGTATACCGGTATCCTATTTCTTCATTAATTCTGCCTTTGCATGCTTTTCAGCTGGCTTTTTAAATGATCTTAATGATCAGGCAGTTCTAGTGCTGTTACTGAGACTATTCCACGCTTTTGCTGCCCTATAAAAGAAGCCACTCTGGGCAGCCGCTGTCCTGCATCCTGGCAGGTTTAGATCTTCACTGTTGCGGAGATTGTAAGCGTGTGCATTGGATCGCTTCCCTATTTTACAGCCGATAATATATGCTGGCACTAAACTGTTAACACATTTGTACATCATTGTCACGTCCCGCAACCAAAGTTGCTCCTCTATAGTCAGCCAGCCAAGAGCTTTCAGGGCCGGGGTAATATGATCGTATTTCCCTGTGTCAGTTAGTATACGGGCAGCAAAGTTCTGCATGAGTTGTAGTTTATTGATGTTCTGTTTATAAGTAACAGTAAAATAATTTACTAAACACAATAGAGTTGATCATTATATACAAAACTTCTTTGAACAAAAGGTGGCGGACCCTACTTATTTGACACAAACTAGATAGCAAGGATGACGATAATGATGAGATGTGATTATTGAATGTTAAGCCAGAGTCCAGGGTAAGACCCAGATCTTTGGCGGACGAGACAGGGCATAGTTGTTGTCCAAGGAAGGATACAGTGACATCAGGTAGCTTTGATACAAGTTGCCGTGTTCCAAAGAGCACAAGTTTAGTTTTATCAGGGTTTATAAGCGGGTGATTTGCGCAACACCAACCAGCAATACTTTCAAGATCCTCGGAGACTTGTTGCATACAAGAGTGGATTTCTTTAGGCGCACACGAAAGGTAAATCTTAGAGTCGTCTACATAGGATTCGATGTTACTATACTTAGTTACCGTAGGCAGGTCATTCATGTAGAGTGTAAACAGCATCGGGCCTAAGATAGACCCCTGAGGTACGCCGTGAATTATCGTCAGCAGATCCGACAATGATGTTCCAATTCGAGTACACTGCTGTCTGTCTGACAGGTAGCTCTTGAACCAGATGAGTGCCTTCTCTGAGGTGCCAAGCAGTTGGAGTTTGCTGGGTACGGTAGAATGACAGACACTGTCAAAAGCTTTACTCAAGTCTATTAGAACCATTGCCGTTATTTGCCTGCTATCCATCGTTCTAAAGATGTCGTCCGTTACTAATAAGCTCAACGTTTCCGTGGAGTGTAGAGATCGGTTTCCGCTTTGATGTCTCGTCAATCGGTTATGCAATGTCAGGTAGTCATTGAACTGACGCATAGCAATCCTCTCCACTACTTTAGAGAGGACTGGTAGTAGCGAGACTGGACGGTTATTATTCGCCACCTCATGGTCGCCCTCTTTTGGGTGTGGGACTACTTCACCCTTTTTCCACGCTCGCGGAAAAACGGAACTTGAGAAAGAGTGATTTATTAGGTCAGTCAGCGTTGGGAGAATGTGCTCAAGGCAGTCCTTAACCACCGAAATGGGAACTTTATCGAAGCCCGGAGCCTTATTAGCAGGCATGTCTAAGATCACTTTTCGCACCTCGTCGGGCGTGACTGACTGGAAGACGAAGCATCCTTCCTCGCCCCTTTGGGCCTGTTGCGAAGTCGGCGTGACCTGCGGCGTGGAGTTGTGGTACTGTAGGCCGTAATGGTTAGCCAGCGCTATAGACTTCTTGGCTGCTTCTTGTCCGACAGAGATGAAAAATCGATTGAACTCATTCGCCAGGACGTCGGTATCCCTTGTATGTTGCGGACGCTGGCTAGGTTTATTAGGGAGAGCCCGACGTATGGTTTTCCACAGGGAGCCAGTATTACCTTTGTTTGTAATAACTTGTTGTGTGAAGTATTCTCTTTTGCTTGTCGGATAGACTGTTTAATCTCCCGGCTCAAGTCCGCAAACACTTTCCAGTCCTCGTGGCTTCCGCTCTTACGCGCCCTCTTATGAAACTTATTCCTTTTCTTTATCCGTTTCTTGATCTCAGCTGTGATGGATGGATTTGACTTGGGCTTTACCTTCAGAGTTTTTATTGGGTCATGATTATCGAGGTAAGTTAGAAAAAGGTCGTTACAAGCGTTCACTTTGTCATCCACTGAGTCCATTAATTCCACAGTTTCCCATGGCACGTGTGCGATGTCACTGGGAAACTGGTCAGCGGTATAGTTTTTGAAACTCCGGGTTGATGTAGGTGGGTGGAGGCTTAGGTAGTGGTCGCTAATGGTGAGGTCCAGAACACCACTGGTCTTGACTATGTCCTTGTTAGATACCATGAGGACATCCAAAAGGTAACGTGACGTCATAGTAACCCTAGCAGGTCTGTCTATCAACTGGTGGGCGTTCACGGAAGCACAGAAAGACCGAAGAGCGTCACCCCTAGGGTTTTTGAATAGCAGATCACAGGCTTTGTATTGATAGCGAACTCATTTATCGTAAGATGCGGCTTAATGCTCGTCCCGTTATTCGTCCTTTTTACCCACTGAGGAGCCTGGTCCCAAAGGCTACGCTGCAGGTGATCCTGCGAGTTCTGAATCCAGCCGCCAGTAGATTAGCCTCCCACGCAGACGTTCTTTGCGTTTTGTCACTGTTCGTATAGAAGGAACGCCTGATTTACGGTACTATTAGCCTGTGAGGAAGCAGAATGCTAGGCTTTTGTAAATTAATGTTTTGTTTCTCCACCCCGGATAATTCCCCTTGGATAATTCCACAAGTTTTATATATCTGGAAAAAAAAACATTGGGAAAACGGCTCTAAAATGCTCGAATAATGCTTGTTGCTTCTGCCTTACTAACATGCTCGAAAAAATGTTTGCATAACTTACAAAAGCCTACGAGGCCCTATTGGCAACTTGCACATCTCCCATAATACAACTTGTTTGTCCCCCAAAATTATGCAAAACCTATTATTTTTATTATTATTATCTTTTTAACTCCTGTAGTAGCTACCGTCTCAAGAGAAATTGTCGTTAATGCTGATGAATTTTGGGGGTCGAACAAGGCTTAAGGGAGATCGAGATGTGGAAATGGCGAATGAACGTTTGCGAGGGAAGCTGCCGCGCGAGCGGCTCCCGTTTGAGTGGAGTGTAAGACTGCGAACCTCGTCGCCAGGGCGCTTTTCTATGGTGGCCGATATAGGCACTACACACAAATAATAGATGGCAAAACGTACACAAACTTAGAAAAAAACATGCAAACTTAATAAAACGCATGCAAACTTAGTAAAGAGTATGCAAACTTAATAAAACGCATGCAAACTTAGTAAAGAGCATGCAAACTTAATAAAACGCATGCAAACGTAGTAAAGAGCATGCAAACTAAATAAAGAGTATGCAAACTTAATAAAACGCATGCAAACGTAGTAAAGAGCATGCAAACTTAGTAAAGAGTATGCAAACTTAACAAAACGCATGCAAACTTAGTAAAGAGCATGCAAACTTAGTAAAGAGTATGCAAACTTCATAAAACGCATGCAAACTTAGTAAAGAGCATGCAAACTTAGTAAAGAGTATGCAAACTTAATAAAACGCATGCAAACTTAGTAAAGAGCATACAAACTTAGTAAAGAGTATGCAAACTTAATAATACGCAAGCAAACGTAATAATACGCATGCAAACTTAGTAAAGAGCAAGCAAACATAATGATACGCAAGCAAACGTAATAATAAGCATGAAAACTTAGTAAAGAGTATGCAAACTTAATAAAACGCATGCAAACGTAGTAAAGAGCATGCAAACTTAGTAAAGAGCATGTAAACTTAATAATACGCATGCAAACTTAGTAAAGAGCAAGCAAACTTAATGATACGCAAGCAAACGTAATAAAACGCATGCAAACTTAGTAAAGAGCAAGCAAACTTAATGATACGCGTGCAAACTTAGTAAAGAGCATGCAAACTTAGTAAAGAGTATACGAACGGTCCGAACGCGCCAAAAACATGGAAAAAAAGCCAGGCTGCCAAGTAATCAGAACACCGCCAGCTGAAAGTGAAGGAGCTTGAAAGGTAAGGTTCTTTTCGGTGGTATTTTGATATTTATGTCGCCTTTCTGGGAAGTGAAGAACAGTCCCTTTTGTTAGTATTGAAGTTCCCTGCCTAAATTCCTGAAAATGACGTGTTTAATCTTTCCAGACCGAAACAAATGATCGGTAATCTCACGCACAGGCTAATGTTGGAAGATTCTGATCGTAAATTGAAAACGTAAATATTGATTTCAATAATGTAAATCCGCTCCAAGTTAATGGAAATCATTCCTAAATAGTTAGCGGAACGCACTGAATATTTTAACTATAAATCTTCAACATTGTTGTTCTCAGGATGAACCCATTTTTGACATTGACTTGTCCCAGCTCCAAGAATTTTTCAGTTTTTAACAAAAAGGAGGATGCCCAAGGGCTGGCTGGGCATGAGTGAAAGCTCACATTCGTGGGATATTGTTTCATTCCAGGGGGTGTCAGAACTCTCAGAATTGTCTGCTAGGTGAGCCAGAACAAAACTGCAATTTCTCAACAAATTCAAAGTGCCATCCTGACTCAGGCATCGAATATGCAAGCCAACCAAGTAGTGATGATGCCAATTTGGAGAATCCAAGGGAATCAGCTGGTCTAGGAATATTACCAGTACATTTACTGCTGCCACTATTTGAATTTTATAGTAGTTCTCTGTCTGTTTGTAATGTAGAATTGGGTGGTGGTACTAAATGGTGATATAGATATATGTTGCCATTGAGTAACAAGGCAGAAGTATATTTTCATTAATAGTCCACTTGTTAAAGCACGTACCTAGCCCCCTGCCCCCCAATCAAAAATGTACATTCCTTATGAGGTCCTGTGGAGTCTGCACAGCCTGACTATGGTCACATTATAATAAGAATAATACACATATATATATATAATAAAATTCAGTATCTCATGAAGGTTAAATTGAAACAGTGACAGCAGGGTGAAAAGTAACCAATGTTGATTTCTTATAATTTTAGATCTTTTTTTTCAGGATGTTTTGTTCAGTTTGTGGTGCAAGAAATATTGTGACAAGTGCTTTATTCTGTGGGTCATGTGGTGTACGATACAATGCTGCAAATCCAGCATCCAGCCCATGTCCTAGTTCTGCTTCCAGCAGTTTAAGTTTTGAAGAGTTTATGACTCAGAGAGAGGCATGTCAAGGCATTTTCAAATCTGCTCTGCTCAAGGCAGACAAAAAGAAAAAAGAAGAGAGGAAACTGACTGGGAAAAATGTGAAAACACGTGATCAACAAGTACAGGTTAAATTTGCACGTCTGATATCATTTCAGATAATGCCAATGTCTTTTCCTCCCATAGTGCTGTGGTTCAATTGATGCTCATAGCAATATTAAAGCCTTGCTATTCTTTTGGATCTTTTGTTCTAATACACTCTCTCTTCTAGTCTGTCAGCGTAGCACTATAAAGTAATATAATGTTGTAATCTTATCTTGTCGTAGTACTTGCGTCATAAAACGATATCCTGCTAACTTTCCTGGCCCATTGATTTCACGTATAATTGCATGGCGAACTAGCCACTCGGGAGAACCATTTCCCCGTCTGCGCACACCATACACTTTGTTTAGCAAATAACGTAGTGACCTGACTGTCATAAACACCCCGTAAGCTGATCCCAAGAAAAATACTATTTTTTTGTAAGTATATCCAGCATTGAAGTATCCCAGAATACATTCTTGTAGTGAGTGAAAATTGGTTAACATTGGGCTTCTTGGCAACGACATCGCCTTATTTGCCAGTATTCCAAACATGATACACAAGGTTAACCGACTGATAGTAACCATAGTCACTTAGGTCTTTTACCAAAACTTGGGCAGATATCCTGTGGGGAAAAAAAGAAATAGAGTTTCACACGGCATGTATCTTTTGCTGGTCTACATCACGACGGCCAATCGTCTGATCTTGTGAAAAAAGAATCAAACATTTACAGCTGTAAAGCCATGCATCATTATAGTTTACTCCCTTTTGAAACGCCCTCCCTCGACCGACAGCTATAACTCGCGATTTTCTTCATATAATTATCCAAAAGAAATGGAACATAAGCCTTACAACCTGAAACTGTCCTTCATTTTGACCAAGAAATAAAATAGAAAATGACAAAAAACCTTACCTTTTGCGGACAAGCTGCCTCGGTATCCGTTTATTTGGTGAAATTTGCATGCGGTTTGTAATAAGCTTGTACGGTTTGTGATGTTTAAAGTTTGTAGCCATATAGCTAAGTTTGCGCGCGTTTCATTACGTAAGCTCAAGTATATTAGTAAGTTCTCAAGTTTGCAAGCATTTTATTAAGTTTGTAAGTGAACAACATACTAAATTTGCACTCACATTATTAAGTTCGCATGTGATTTGTTAAATTAGCGCACGTTTTAGTACGTTTGCACAAAATTAAGTTTGTATGCTCTTTGTTAAGGTGGCGCATGTTCCGTTAAGTATGAAAGCGTATTATTAAGTTTACACGCGCTTTATTAAGTTTGCATGCGTATTATTAAGTTTGAATGCTCTTTACTAAGTTTGCATGCATATTATTACGTTTGCTTGCGTATCATTAAGTTTGGTTGCTCTTTACTAAGTTTACATGCGTATTATTAAGTTTGCATGCTCTTTACTAAGTTTGCATGCGTATTATTAACTTTGAATGCTCTTTACTAAGTTTGCATGCGTTTTATTAAGTTTGCATGCGTATTATTAACTTTGAATGCTCTTTACTAAGTTTGCGTGCGTTTTATTAAGTTTGCATGCGTATTATTAACTTTGAATGCTCTTTACTAAGTTTGCACGCGTATCATTAAGTTTGCTTGCTCTTTACTAAGTTTGCATGCGTTTTATTAAGTTTGCCTGGGTATCATTAAGTTGACATGATGTTAATTAAGTTGGGGTGTTTTTTGTTAAGTTTGTATACGTTTTGCCATCTATTATTCGTCTTATGTCTATATCGGCCACCATACTTTTCCTTGGCTTTGGAGCCAGGGAAAAGCCCCTGGGGACGAGGTTGTAGTGAGGCGCGATGTCAGAGAGCGGGTAGCCTGCGAGAATTTTTTTCGCGTTGGAGGCTCCGCCGCCAAAACTTTCCCGGAACTCGCATAAGTGAGCCCTGCTCGCAGGCCAGAAAGCGGAAACAAATAAGGAGAAAGTGAAGGAGAGAGAAAGAGGAGGGAACGTCTTCGCTATTTGTTGTGCGCTATTTGCGCCATCCCCACCGAGGCTCCACGCAAGGCCCCGCGAACTAGTTTGAACCGAGCAAAGGACTGGGATAGGGAGTTGACCAGCGGTGTCAACCATGAAAAGTCAAAAGATTCAAGATGGCGTCCAGAAGCGCTTTGCGGTGTGCGAATTTACTCAGAGCAACAGTGACTAGGAGCGGCAGGAAAAGCGCAGTGGACGGTATTTTCTCAATATTTTGGCTTTCGTTACTTTTAAGGGACCGTCGCTCTAAAGAGGACAAGAAGTTATTTAATCAGGGCCCGACGTTGCGACCCGTGGGGTCGCCAATGCGACCAGCTTTTACTCAGTGGCGACTAAATTTTCACGCCTGGTCGCCAACCTGGCCCCCAAGATAGGTGACTTTCTTCTTTGGGTAAACGTACACTAATGATAATTTGTTATCCTTTACACAACTAACGGATAGCTAACGGTTTTTCTAACGCTCTAACGTTTTGCCCAAACGCTCTAATGGTTTGTCTAAACGTTTTAACGATTTGTCTAAAGGCTTTAACGATTTCTTCCAACACTCTAATCTACGTTTACTTGAAAGAGGATTGTGAAATGAATGAATTCGACGGAAGACTTTAATCGACTTTCGGACAAATCGATCGCAATTCTCAACAGATCGTCCCGTGTTTCTCCGGGAATGACTTTAAGCGCAGCGATATTTAAAACAATTTCTTTAAGTCGAACATGTATCTCGATTGCGGACTCGATAACAGATTAATCTGATAAAAGGTCAAGCTAATCGAAGCTAATCGAGAACGAACAGCGCTTACTTCTCGAGCTTCGCAATTCTTGTAAACAACTTTACGCAAATTTCTGTTGAGCGTGACGACGCAAATAAAAGCTCTGCCGTATTTTATTGACTTCTAATTAAGTAAAGTTGAAGTCATGCTGTTTGTCTAACAGACTTCTTGCGAAATCAACTTCTTTGCCCGAAAACATTAGCAACGTTTCCTCTTTCTGGTCTTTCTGGAGACTTTCGATCACGTGTTAGGCAACCGCGCAATAGATGAAGTTTCACCGATGTTCAGTTCTGAACATGCAAATACATGGGACGCAAAACAAATTTTGCAGATTTTGTTCTTTCATAACCCAAATAAGTTTTTTTGTGATTCCTGAATTTTGTTTTTTTAATGTGTATTCCATTTCCTGAACCTTAAGCTTGAATACCTGTTTGAGGAGATTTACGCTTGAGTGCGGATTCATTTTACAGAACACCGGCTGGTAATCGAGCGTCAGCAAAAACCATTCGAAAGAAAGTTCAAAGGAAGTCTAAACCATTCATTTTCTGTTAAGGCTAAGTTAAAGATGTTAAGTTTATTTTATCCCATTAGTTCTTAAATATAATTTTTGGCGACTAGAATACTTGTTCTGGCGACCAAAAATGAAAACTTGGGGGCCAGTTGGCCCCAAGATTTTTTTCTGAAAGTCGAGCACTGAAGTATGTGCGCGAGCAAAATGACGAGTTTAATGCAACTAATGTGCCATGTAGGTTGAGTTTGATCGTCCGGGTGAATGTAGTCCTGAATAGGACTGTTGTTGTTGACAGTGACTTCACCTACTTTTGAAATGACTCATGGGTTCATACCTTTCACAAAAAAAAATAATGTGTTATGTTTAACAATAAAGAACGAAAAAAATGCAAATCCTGGCCATTTCTGGATGCATTGTTTTAGCCACGAACAATGAATATCGCAGACAGGACATTTGTTCGTAATTTTTTGGATTTGGCCAATTACCTTAGATTAAAGAGAGGTTCATATAGAAAATAACCAAAAAAAGTTAATGTTTTTTCTCGTTCTACACTCTACATTTGGCGTGTAAATTCGTCACGTTGTCGCATAAACTCGTCATTTTGTTCATGCATTCAGTTAGTTGTTTTCCTCTTTAGAGTGACCGTCCCCTAAAAGTAACGAAAGCCAATATTTTCTCAATAGAAACTATAAATACTTTCTAGACTAATTGAAAATTGGTCCAAGTGCACCCTTGAAATCTATTAAAATAGGCTCGTATTTTTTCTCTTATTTTGCTGACATAACTTGCATGTATCCACAATGAAGGCTTTGTCTCTGAAACTAGAGATACGTGTCTCAATAAAATTTCTGCACAGACCATACATTAACTATACATACATGTTTCAGCTGTATTCATACAAACAAATTTATAGTTTGTGTGAAATAGTATGAGATTGCTGCATGCATAACAAATGTATGCTGCTGTGGGAAAATCTTCCTGCTCATCTTAAGTGTTATCTTAAGATATCTTGTATATATATATATATATATATATATATATATATATATATATATATATATATATATATATATATATATATATACAAGATATATATATATGTATATATATAGCTGTATATATATATGTTATCTTAAGAACTTTTAAACTTCACGAGTGACGTAAAACAGCTTGAAGAAAACTAGGATTCCCAGGCTGTATAGGGCGTTCCATTTTTTATCTGCACTCCACCTAAGGATGACAGGTTTTTGAACAGGGGGTTTGGATTTTTCTTCGAAGAAGCCGACAAAATTTGGACCTTACGGACAAGTGTTTCAAAAGTGCCAACAAAGCGTGAAACCTTCAGATTTCATTTTTCTGGGCTTCCCTGCCACTTTAGCTCTTTTTTGGTGCAAAAAGAATAAATTTAACTGAACTGAACAGTATGCAGAGTATGGCAGAACTCAACAAGCTCTTACAATATTTACAAGTATTTTTACCAGTACCGAAAGCATGAAAGAAGACGACTTTGCCAGTAGACCACTAGGCCAAAAGTATTCTTTTTTAAGAAAATTCAATTCAATTCAACTTAACCTACTATTCAAAAAATATACATAACCACCAGTCTGCTGAGCAGGAGGTCACCTGTTTAAATCCCAACTGCACCAACACTCAGGGTCTTTAAATAACTGAGAAGAAAATGCTGCCTTTGTGATGACATCTGCAAATGGTTAGAATTTCTAGTCTTCTCAGATAAAGACAAAAAAACTGTAGGTCACATCTCACAGTACTTTCACTTATCTGGTTCTTGTGAGACGTAAAGGAACACACACCACTGTTCGAAAGGAATAGGAGGCATAGACCCTGGTGGTGTGGCCAAACTGTCTTGGGCTGGGTAGGTTCTTCATATATATATATATCTGTCTGGATTTCATACAAGGTGCCTGTACTGAGTCCCTAGATGGTCAAGTCCAAGGAGCCATTACTCACCCTCCCCACCCATGAAGCTTATGACTAGTCAATCACTTCCCTCAAGCTTTGCTAGTAGTGTTATGATTATGAGTCATCGCATTGATTTGGCTGGCCTAGCCTGTAGGCCACAGGAAAAATTCTCTGACTTTGCACTGCTTTCTGACATAAAACTCTAATCAAAGTGACAAAATCTCCCCTCCCTACCCCCCTTGTTTTCACACGAAACAAGGAAGCCACCCACCCATGGATAGGTCTGGGCCTGGGCTCTCAGCTGAAACCTAGCAAGACACTAAGCCCCCTGGTTTTTTTCCGACTACACTGGCTTGAACATGGGCGATGCCAGTGTTCAAGCGAAAACTTAGCAGGCAACTTTAAGCAAAATCACACAGATATATAAATATAGGGATAACCTCATGATCCTCCTGGCTACCTGTAAACAGTGTATGTAAGTACATGTATGTATTTTTTAAATATAGGATAATGCCTATGCTTTGAGGCATTCTTTAAGGTAATGACCGTGTACATAGTTGCTAGGTGTATTATCATGCAGTGAAACCTGTTCTACTTTTACTCATTACCCCATGTGTATCCTACTTTAATTCAAGGTCTCTACATCAGTGGTGTAAAACTCCACAAGTTTCAAGGTGTTCACAGTAATTCAATGGTAGCTGGTAACCTTGTAAAAAATAGGTAAGTCTTTTTGTTGTCTTTTTTTTTTTGTCGAAAAATTTAAGTGGCTCATGGTAATTTCTTCTAAATTTATTTTAGACAATAGACTTTGTACCATATTGTGCACACTTACAACCATGAAACCTAAAAAATCCATCTTCTTGAGGGTGTCAATGGAATTAACTGTCTATATTTACTGACAACCATGTGAAAAGATGTTGCTTTTTTTTAGCATTTACAGTTTATAGAGGTCAAATTTTCAACATTTTTTAATAAGAATAATAATAGGTTTAATGAACTTTAACCTTGTTTTAGAGGTTTTTTTAATTACTGTTCGTTTTTGCTTTTTATGTGATTGATACATGTGAGCAGTAAGCTGTTTGTCCAAAAAGTAATAAGTGTAGACACATTTGTTTGCCATCTTGTCCATTTTCTTGAATTAGATGAGAAGTGCACGAAGCAGGGATGGTTTGCTTTTTCATTTGTTTCTGTCTTGCTTCCATCTTGCCTTGTTGCTTTAAAAGGGTTAAAATGTAGAGCTTTGGTAATGAAAGTAATTTCACAAACTTGTCGATGTACCATATTCATATCATGAGAAGAAATTAATGTTGCAGAGTATACTCACCTTTGCATAATGTATTGTTGCAGCCCAACTTAGGGTCCCACTTATTTAATGACCTTTTTTCATTTACAACAGTTTTAAGACCTACACAACAACTGCACTAGTCGCAGCGCAGCTCTCTGCAATCAGCCCTTTGGGTCCTCTTGGCAATGTTGATGTTCGTAGTCTTAGTAATGGACCAGCAACTTCCTTGACAGAAGCCGGAGGAGAGGAAGATGATGAGCAAAATTGTCCGCCCTCATCAGGTACCTTAGGAAGTTCACAAGTTGGTGTGATGTATCAGATTTTTAAACCGTTGTATAGTCTCTTACTAGATTTTAGTCAGAGTGGTACTGGCATTGTACAGTGTAGATATCATTATTTATTTGTGTTTGGCTTCTGTTTGCTGTATTTCTCTCAGTGGTTTGATACACTTGCACAAGGACCAGGTTTGATGACAAGGCTTCATTACAACTGAGAGACAAATTTAATTAAAGTATCTTTCTTGTTTTCTAAAATGCCGTAAGAAGAGTCGTGTATAGAAGAGTAATAACATTATGTATTTTGTGAATGAAGATACGTGTATGATCGTTGCAGTGGTAATTGCAATTTAAGCAATTGCTAATTATACTGAGAAAAAGTTCAGTACTTCAGCAGGATTCAAACCCATGGCCTATTAGTGCTGCAGTGCTCTACCAATTGAGCTATGAAGACCCACGCACTGGGAGCAGACTAATTTGTTGAGTTGAATGAAACATATAAAGATGTGATGTATTTTTGTCCAACATACCAACTGATTTGAATAATCACAGATGTTATTAAAGGCGTTCAAGATGAAATGCTAAAAAGTGGAAGCAGTGGTCAGATATTTGCTGTAGTTCATATAGGTAAGTATCATGACTGTGTCAGGTGCTTGGAATATTGAACAGTTCTTACTAGGCTACTGCTTACCAACATTTGGTTGAGTTAAGCAATTTTGAAGTAGTCTATGATGAACACATCCATTATTAAAAGTTCCACTGGTGTATTTCCTCTTTTGAAATTTTAGAAATTTGACCTTATATGACTGTGAGTGTTTTCATTTTCAGGAGGAAGACAATTTAAGATTACCATCAATGATACAATAGTAATCAACAGAATTGATGCAGACACTGGAGAGAGGATACGCATTGAAAAAGTTAGATGATTTAATTATGTCCTCTTTACCACTAAAACAACTTTTTAATAACATTTGAATAACTACCGTCAGGTCTATTCATGAGTTACAGCTATGACAGTGGTCAATGTGAAAGCTGTTGTCACTGTGCATGTTCCTTCTTAGATGGTCTATTTCTTTTACATATCCTTACAGTAAAGATCTGTAAATGCGTGTAAATATGTTTTCAAATAATTTTCAAACAATATTGTTGATGTTAATGCCTTATAAACAGTGTAAAATAAAGTTGAAGTTGAAGCTGGGGTATGTAGGATTAAGATTACAATGTACTATCCTTTGTCCTTGGCTTACACCTTTGTTAGTGCAAGTTTGCGGAGGACTTGTTTACAGAAGTAGCCCACACCGCTTTGGGCATCAGGAATTGTCTAACGCCACTAGTGATTTAGTTCTAAGAAGTGGGTGAAATTATTTTCAGTATTTTCAGTGAGCCGAAAGGATTGCAACTTATTTGTGACTACAAAATGAAAGACTACAACTAGAACACATTCTTGAAGATGTGATGTTATTTTATTATCTTCTTTTGATTGTTTTGTATGACAGGTTTTGATGGTCGGAGGAGAAAACTTCTCCGTGATAGGAACTCCTTTAGTTGCGTAAGTACAAAGTACCAAGCAAAGTATGTCTAAACCATTTGCCTATTCTTTTCCTCATAGGCATTCAGGTAGTGGCGAGTACATTAAATTATATGCGTCGAGCGTAAGGGAAAATAGGGGGAAAAAAAGAAGAGAAACCCGGCCAGGGGTGTGGAAACAAGCAAGCCTTTTCTTAGCCTGTGAGCAGGCTCATTTGTACTAGTTGGGGAAAATTTTGGCATAGCTCCTCCGCCAAAATTGTCCCCAAACTAGCACAAGTGAGCCTGCTCGCGGGCTGGCCTTTTCTGTAATCCCTAGAATTTTGCAGTTCTCAAATGGAAAGGTTGCTCCTGTGCTATGAACATTTGCTTGGGTTACTGAGTGTCTTTTGGCAACACTTAATGCAATTCACTTACCTGAAACATTCAGTGTACATGTATTTATCAAGCACCAGGTCAAGATGCTGGATATTTGCCAAGTTCTTTTTTTACGTTTTTTTTTTCGACCACGACGAAAAAGAGATCTATAAAAGGTAAATAGAAGAACGAAGCCTGTACATTCAGCTATCTTGACCGAACGGGTCTGGCCAAAAAACAAAATATATTATATGGTCAAATGCAAAGTAGGCGATTCAAAAGGGGGCAGGATAGGCCCATCTTGGCCGCTTGGGTAGCCTATCAGAAGAAAGGATTCGCTTCATCTTGCACACTTGTGGAGCCAGCTACAAAATGACAATAAAATGGGTTAACAGGGTGTACGTTAGTTGTTATAATGCAAAGAGTTTCAACTCTGATGCATCTTGTTGTCGTTGATTTCCTTTTTTGGTGTTTTTTTTTTTACAGCAGAGACTTGGCAAGGATTGAAGCTACTGTAGTGGAAAAAACCAAGTCACCAAAAGTAATAGTTTTTAAAAAGAAAAGAAGGAAGGGGTACAAGAGAACTCAAGGTATAAACAAATGTTTATTTGGGGCGTTTTTCTTTGAGCATGACTGATATGATATTATCAATCTCGTACCCAGATCTCTTGTTGACGAAATCTGGTCAAGTAAGAAAATTCAATTTTTTTTATTGGCTAGATCGTGAGGGAATGACGTGAGTGTTGTCTTCTGTGCGCGCTATGGCGTGCAGCCTTTGCAAAGTCTTTAGTTTTGTTCAAATAAATATTGTAATAGTGAGTAGTTTTCCGTCTCAATAAAACCATTTTGATCTTATCTTTAAATTCGTTTTAAAACTCTATCTCGGAATCATGATAAAGACTTTTGAAAAGGGTAAAAAAGAATCTCGCGTGAGAAAAGGTGGTGCGTACTGCTCTGAGCATGGATAACAGAAAGAGTCTTTCTATTATCCATGAAAACACGGCGGCCATTCTGAGGATTTATTTCAAGCATGCGCTCTTTCAAGGCGTGTCACATTTCTGACAGGCGATCACGTGCACAAATAAGCTTCGTTAGTCTACATCAACAAGAGAGCTGGGTACGAGATTAATGATGTAATATGTTCGGTTTTCCAGGCCACAGACAAGACATAATAGTACTGAGAATAAACAGCATTCACGTCCAACCGGAACTTATCTCCTCATCTACAGCTGGGAACTCAAGTTAAACAGCCGATTGAAGAAATCATCTGATGTTAAGCTGAACTGAACACCGGCAACTGGCGTCAAGTTAGAGAAGACGTGGAACTGTTGATGAACGAAAAATGCGCGAAATTCAACTCAAGACTGGATTTGAATTTCTGATTGTGGTTCATGCCTATTCACACTCCTTTCCCGCAACTCACATTTTTATCAAGTACGGGGCACCTTTAGATTCATTTTTAGTTTCTCAGAGCTTTATTAAACCTTCCCCCCCCCGCCCCCCCCCCTTAAATGGCCAGAACGTATATTGCAATGGAAACCCCAAAAATGGTTTTGAAATGCTGCAGTGGGACTGTCCCCAGGAGGAATTTCTACAGAAGATGTCTTATTTGAATGGCTGGTTTGTCTTCGTTCTCAGAAATAACAGCTATGTTCATTCCCCAAGAGTTGAGAATTAAATATACATTTTTCTCAACTGGTTTAAGGTGTTATCATTTCTACAACAACATTTATTATTTCTGTCATTGAACCCTGGCCGAGAGTAAAACCTTTTACTCATAAAATTGGGTTCATTAGCCTATACTACATAATAAATAAATAAATAGATAAATAAATAAATACCAATTTAACAAATCAAATGTAAAAAAGCTAACTAACGATATTATTTGATCAAAATCTCTCTACTATGGGAGGTAGTGTTAGTGGGAGGCTGAGCTCAGGTCGGACTATCAACCGGCAAAGTCTTGAAAAGAACTTGTCAGTTCATGCTGCATGCTGTAGTGTACAAAGATCTCTGTCTCGGCTCGTTTAACGTGCATGAGCTATTTTGAATACTTCAGTGTAACCGTATCAACAATCTTCTGTCTTAATCCTAAATTAAGACTATATTTTGTGCGAAATTAGGTATTACTGTACGTTAATGAAAACGAGAACCGCTGTGCACAGCTGAGTGGATCCTCATACTATAGATTCACTTTTCTTTGTCTTTCCTTGCAAAATAAACAAACTGTTTCACCAAACGTTGTTTGGAGGGAAGACTCGAAGGTTTCAAGGTTTCTTCATGGTTTCTTAAGATAATGAAGCTCGCGTGATACCGAACAGCTAAGAAATGCCACAATTTTCATCATTGTTGTAGATGCTTTTTTTGGTTTTTAACCTGTTGCCAGGTTTTTTATTGTTATTATTATACACTTTTTTTTCAACAGTTGCAAAAAAAATAAAATGAAGAAAAAATGGAGAAAAAAATTAATTTACGAAATAAAAGAAAAAAAACAATATATAATAACGGACAGCCGAGGAAGCGAAGTATTAATGCTGCTACTATCACTACATCATTACTACGCTAAACAAAAACACAACGCACAACACACCTACATCGTTGTACACTAACACTAAATACTAAACACTAGAGAGTAGACAAGCGCCACCTGAAGAAACAAATAAGAAAAAGTTACATTGGTGGAAGTTGTTGTGAAACGTGGTGATAGCTAAAGTTCCATCAACGGCAGGACAGGTTCCCATTTTTTATTGTGGAAGAGGAGTTTGTCATTTTTATTCGCAATGAAACGTTCGATTTGGCATATTTTATTGCATTTTGCGAATAAAAGGCTAGTCGAGAAAGGTGATTTACTTAACTTTGAACGAAAAATCAATATTTACCCTCGAGAATAATATAATTAACAAGAATACTGTCATCATTATCCAAGCAAAAATTGCCAAATACAATATCTTTAATGTCAAAGTTGGTAGAAACTAGGTCTTGCGATTTAAGAATGGTGTTCAGCTCATTCCAGAAAGTGTCAACCTGTTCGCAGTGAAAGAAGGTTCTGTCGACTTTCCAAAACAACAAAGCTCCGGGGAACGACGGACTCTCAGCTGAGCTTTATAAATTTTTCTGGCCAGAAATAGGTTACTTGCTGGTCGAATCATTAAACTACTCTTACATTCACGGGGAGTTATCAACTTCGCAGAAAGAAGCTATAATAACCCTGATTGAGAAGAAAGACAGGGATCGACGATTGATCAAAAATTGGAGACTGATATCTCTAGTAAATGTAGAAAATAGGCTCAAAAGCTATCGCAAAGAGATTAGAAAAGGTCCCGCCATATGTAGTCCATCATGACTAAAATGCTTTCGTGAAAGGAAAAACGATTTTTGATGCAGTTAGAACAATAAGCAACATCACGGATTATACAGAAATGAAGGGATATG
>NC_133204.1:23264912-23267412 GCF_958299795.1 Porites lutea
CATAGTGAAGGGACGTGTATTGTTGGAAATACCATCAATGCATAAATTAGTACAATATTTTCAGACTCTACATAGGAATGAGGATATATATGAACTTAAAGGTGTACATATTGCCACCTTTGAACCTCATCTTTTCTCAAGCAATGTCGAACATTGAAGTATATCAGATGTTAATAGTTACCAGTGTTCCTGTAAACATGCAGTGCTGCCCTGTAGCAGTTTATGCAATGTGTTACTCTCTTATTAATCCTTGTGGATACTAGCCTGAATTTCATCCGATTCCTTCGAGTCGTTATAACTCCCTCAGTAACGTCTGAATCGACCAGCCGTTATGCACCTATCAATGTAAAGCCGGAGGAGGAGGGGGCAGGGCATGGTGTGGGGATTTGATTGTCTTTGTTGTCCCTGGGGTAGGGCATTTGACTGATCTTGTTCTCCCGGGGGAGGGGATATTTGAATCTTTCTTCACCCGACGTGGAGATATTTGACTGCCGACTCGGACGAAAAAGAGTGAGACCGAACATATGTTTCCCGCTTCTACGCTTCACGCATGCGCCATATGGTTTGAAAAGATCAGGAAGTCATGGAGGCCAATGAGAACAAGCGAAGGCTGAGTGGATTTCACTGTTTTGTCTTCAAATGTTGTTTGTTTTAGCGTGTTTTTGATCAATTGAACCTCTTAAAATACTGTGGTATCAAAGAAAACGGAAGTAAAGAGAAACCAAGTCGATTTTTGCAAGTACAATTAATTAGTGTATGGCTCATTCGCTACAATCACTGTAAACTTATAAAACTGACGTTCTTTGTACCCTTTACTGAGAACGGTATATTTAGACTTACAAAATGTTGACTTTCTCCTAAAGGTTTATGTATTCTACGCAGTGTAACACGGATTATGGTTAAAACGTATAATTGCAGCTGTAACAGGAACATGTATCTCTGGTGATGCAGCAACGTTTATAAAAGATTGCAGAGTTTTATTTGGAGATATTTTTATTGTGCCTTTCTTAGGTTCTGCCTTGGGATTAACAGCAATGTGCAGCCTGGGGTGGGGAAATTTGGTTGCATTTGACTGGAATGATTTGCCCGTGGGCAGGGAATTTGATTGCAAATTTTTGAAAAAAGTCAAATCCCCACCCTATGCCCTGCCTCCCCCCCCGCCGGCATTACATTGATAGGTGCATTAATGCCGTCCAGTGACGTCACTACTCCTTGACCTTTGCTTTAATTCATGCAAAAAGCAAAACACGATTTTCAATTGGCAAACCGAGAAATATCGTTTGGAAATGTCTGCATGATACAGAACTGCTTTATTTTTTTCGATTGTAGTTCATGTTTAACGTTCAAACTATCAACTGCGTGCGGTACAACTCTGAACCGGTTGTACTAAATTCTATAATCAAACTCGGTCGCAATCACGCAATGAAATAAACACACACACGGAACACTTAGTAAAATATGATATTAAGCAGTATTCTGACGCTACTTAAGAATAATTTGAGTCATTTATAACTTTTTTTATTAAATAAACTATCACGGCTATTGAAAATTTAAGGTTTGAAATATATTTTCGTTTTAGTTGAATTGAAACATGCAGAATTTTTTACTTCTTACGGGGGCTTTTGCTAAACACCAAACTTTTTAAGTTCCTAGCGTTGGACTTTCAGTAGCTGGTCTAGATCACACAAAATTCGGCTTTTATCAATTTCAAAGTTTATTGTTGTCATAGTAACATCGATTTTACTTAAAACTGCATTTTCACAAATTTCAATCCATAGCCAATTACTGGTGAAAATTTTATCGCGATCTGACAAGGAAAAAAACACTTTTAAGGCGATTGAAAAATATCGGTATGGCCGCTGAAAAACTGTATCGAAACACCTTAAAGTCCATATCTAAATTTCAATTATTGTTTCATTAGAAGAACTTTGAAACATATGTGATCTTTTATACTTTACCTTGAAGCAGGTTAAACAGAACTCATAAATTATGAAATACGTGCGTGCGTTGTACCGTTCGCGATAGCCGAATTGGGTCAAATGTCTTGTAGCAGTACCCCACACTAAAATATGGACCTGTCAACAGCTGCACCACTGTACTCAGCATTTGAATCATGAAGATATCTCAATGTTATGCTTTTAAACACCTTTAGCCGTAATAAAAGAGGTAAAAATTGTGAAGAATCAAGATGGCGGTCTCTAGGTGCCCTTGTTTGACCTTAAGCAATGTCATTAACGGTTAGATGCTAAAATCTCATTGGTTCCTACGCATCAACTCATAGCACCTTCAGCCTTATTGGCCCCTGCAACAAACATCCAAACATACAAAGCCACAAAGATACATACGCTCAAAACAACTGACATATGAGCTATTTATTCAAGGAGCTCACAAAATAGGCTTTACTGAAGGAAGCGATGGTTAGAGGAGCCCGAGGTACCTTTACAGGGGCACCCAACGACAATTGTCGGAAAATATCCGGTCGGAAGACGATTTGAGAATT
>NC_133204.1:23272412-23329912 GCF_958299795.1 Porites lutea
TTCAGAATCCTCTTTGGAGACATTGGTGCCTTATCACTCCAACTGTAATGTAATGTATGCAGATTTTATATGAGGAATAAGCTGAACCACTTGATGCTCTTCGCTATATTGGTTTTTTTTTCTTCAGAAAAGAAGAACCTATTTAAGAACCTAAGTAGGCTAAACTAATGCAAACGACCATTTATGTGAGAACCTGTTTAGGCTAACTTGGAAAAATATAGTCGCTGGGTTTTGCCGTAGAGCAATTTAACTGGTCTAGCCAATTAACCAATTACAATATATGCCGCTTTGCTTGGGTTGAAGGTCATATTACCCAAAAGTCAATTATCAAAAATTAAAATTCCCAACTTGCACCGTAAAATCAAGAACAACAGTACTGCAAATTTCTACAAATTCATCGAACTTCAAGGAGGAAAGAAAAATCTACGCTAAACACCTGCCAACTCCAAAAAAATATATATCCTTTTTTCCTTGACGTCACTCGCTCTCGGCTTCCTGATTTGTCAAATGAACGAGGTTTTCCATTTCAGGGTATTGTGATCCTTTACCTAACACCCGATTATAGTGTTTACTGTCATCTGTGAAATACATTCAACTTAATACACTAAACACTTCAGAATAAAGGAGACTGTTTTTTAAAGTCGACGTTGATAGTGACTTTAATAGCGACCGGGAGAAGGCCAATTTTGTAGGCCCAAAATGATTGGGCGATACACATATATGAACCCATTGCGCTCCTCGCATTTACATGTAGCTTTGCTGAGTTAAAAACGGGAGGCAAAACCTCTGACATTAGCATTTCCGAAGAGGAGATCTGACAAAATGCTAATCCCTTTCCTCTCACGTTATAAGGGGCCTAGTAAGTTATTTTTATTGAGAATTTTATAGTATTGAGCATATCACAAATTTCCCCATACAGAGTCTTATATTTTTGCCATGTTCTCTACTCCAGTGACATGAGCTTGGGCGGCCTGTGATGCCACACGGATACAACAATCTCCTTTCCCACAGAGAAGTCGAAGGGCAAAGTTTGTTTCGAGCAGATGATCGCAACCCGATAACATGGAACTAGCAAACAAATCAGTGAACTAAGCACTCCTGGCATCGGGATTTTCATCCACAGCGTCAAACTGTTTTGGTGACTATGTCAAGAGAAACTAGGTCGCTGAAATGAAAGCTTTTGGGCAGTATTTTCCATGTTAGTGTTTGTTCCTCAATATAGTAGGGGCTTTAGCTCGCGAGAGTAAACACTTAGAGAAGAACAAAAATCATTCAAAAAAGAGTAGCAAACCCTTCCAGGGGCTCGAATGAGTTCTCTCCTCATCTCTTTTTTTGCCCTTTGCGCCTTCGCGTTGAAAGAGTTTTCCATGTTATTATTATAGCATTGGAATAGAGTACTAAAGTGTGACGTCATAAAAATGAAATTTTCTGAAATTATGGGATTTGTCAGGATATTCTGAAAGAACAATGTCCAAGAGGCCTACTTGCCAAAAATGAGCATTTGGGGACAAATTGTCTCTGAGATTGTAGCCCAGTTATGCTTACAAAACTCCATACAAACCCTTCTAAATTTTTTTTGGGTCGACCCAAAAAAAAATTAGAAGGGTTTGTATGGAGTTTTGTAAGCATAACTGGGCTACAATCTCAGAGACAATTTGCCCCCAAATGCTCATTTTTGGCAAGTAGGCCTCTTAGACATTGTTCTTTCAGAAAATCCTGACAAATCCCATAATTTCAGAAATTTCACTTTTATGACGTCATCACTTTAGTACTCTATTTATGCACAATAAGTTAGGTGCTAGCTGGCAGCAGTCACAATGGCGCTATCTGTTTCCACTTTAGAGGGTAAAGTCTTTTGAATCTGTTCTGGCCCTTCTACCTCCATTGTTTCAACGCCATTTTCCTCATCTTGAGACATTCCATTACCGTTAACATCGCCGTTGAAAATGTCCATACAGACCGAAGTAGCTTGTGATTTGCTGGTTTCGACATTAAGGTCTGATGGTTCGCCATTGTCAAAGGCGTGGCTAAATATCTGCTGTCCCCAGCCACTTGTGTACAAAGTGTCATCTACTGGGCTCCAGGCCAGGCCCCGTACCACCTCTGTGTGCTCATCACTTCTGAGACTGTGAAGGTAAGAGTGAAGGGCTGTTACTGTGGGTCCAACAATGTTGGATGGTGTTGTATCAGCAAAGTTTCGCACTTTCGGCTCAGTCGACCTCGTAATTCCTACAGTCGCTTACACTGTACATGCATAGCTTATTACAGAAGTTTTTAATGCCAGATTAAATCTCAAACCGAAACAAAAAATGGTCATGTTCTAAGAAGTCTACGTTGAGTTAATGTAAGTCTGTCATATTCAGAGTTACGTGAGATGTGTTCAGTCTGCTGTATTAATACTTACACAGTTGTATTATGAATGCAATCCTGTACATGAACCCACATATCGTCTGATACAGACGCAAGCCAATCAGGGCTATATATTTATGAAAAGAAGGAGCTTTTAGTTAATTAAAGTTACATCAATAAACAACTGCATAAAAGTTTAACACAAATAGAATATCTTTAGCCTTGAGTCTTTGTTCCCCTCTCCTACAATATAATTTACGTGTGGCTATTTGCAATAATTATTTGCAATACATGTCATCACATTAAATTAACATTTTTCCTTTGTTCCTTATGGTTGAGTAGTTAACAGGTTAGACTTCCGAATCTTGAGGTTGGCCAGCTTCTTTTTCCTTGGCTCGGCTGTCATCGTATTGTTTTTCATTAGCAGTGAGAGAAACTTTCCTCCACATTGTCGTCCCTTCAGGGGCTGGGGGGAGGGGATCCTCCTATGGACTATAATCACGTTAGGGGGGAAGTGGTTATTGGGCAGTGGTCATTGAGTAGTACACAGACACCTCTACTACATACCACTTATTAACCTAAAGTGAAGTCAATACAGGAAATCTGGGCCCGACGCCTTGATGTATTGACCGAACGATAGCGAGGTCAATACACCAAGGCCGAAGTGATGACCAAATGGACGAAATTAATAAGTTATTTATTACATTGCCTTTTCATTACGGACCTGAGCCTGCGATCAGTTAAAACCAACCGATCAGTGGATGACTTAAAAAAAACCCGCGTCACCTCAATGAATTGTACACTTGAGCCCATGATACAGTCAGGTGACACTGATCAGCAGATACCCTTTTTGACAGCTCTCAATCGACCATACCATGGATGTCCATAAGCAAGCCTTAGGATTTCATTTCCCATGGAAAACAATTTTTTGGTTCTGTGCCCAGAGATCATGAGAAACGATCAGCAACATTTTGTTCTGGTTCCATGAAAACTCATGAGTACCCATCCTGTAAATGTTTTTAATTTTCAAAGTCATATATTTTTTTCTTGGCCCTGGAAGCCATAAACCATTAAAGTATAATACTATTTGGGAATGATTCAAGATGGAACTGACAGATGTGAAACATTTCAGTTTCGTATATGAGTTGTAACTAAAGAATTGACCTAAAAAGTTTAATATAGTATCTGTGTGAAAAAGTAAATGGATCCCTAAGGCTGAAAATGGCACTAAGAAACTATTTTTTGGTTCTGTTATTTTAAGACCATGGTAACAACACGGTACCAGAAACTTTTGTTACCGTGAAATCCTAGGGCTTGCATAAGGATGTCCACTATCATCTTAAATGCCTTGGACACCTGGGCCCAGTTGCTCGAAGCATGGTTAGCATTAACCAGCGTTTAATAGCTTGACAACGTATTGGTTTTGATACTGCTTAACCAATAGTTAACGCTAACCATGCTTTCAGCAACTCAGCCCTGGCTAGTAATGCCCGGTCTTTACAGGAAAACAGCCAGTCAGAGAGTACCTCCTAATGTAGCCATATAATAATATTATAAAGTTTCAAGCGTGGGGGTGAACAGCTTTGGCTCGGTGTGCATTGACAGGTTTTACTTCCTGCTTTCTTAATGTATGAGGAAAGAGGGAAATTAGAATCAAGTAAAATAAGTTCACCTACCTTCTAGGAGAGAAAGCTAATTTGTTCACAGCTCGTTCATGGGGACAGTAAGCTATAACAGGTTGTCTAGCATTAAGGATTTTATGAAGGCAGACTGAACCATCTTCAAAACCTGAAGCATAAATGATAAATACAGTTACAAAGGGAACTGCTGGTAGAATATAAGCTCAAATATCTCACTGCCCACATTAGAGCCAAAATCAAAATTCACAAAAGACAGTTAATTTTATATATATGTGCACCTCTCACCAAGTAGAAGGGCAATAATGGCTTTCAAGTTCAAATTTGGCTTTAAGAGCCTTGACATCTGGCATGCCATTCAAACAAACTTGGTCCATAAATAATTTCTCCAAACTAGCTATTGTAAAAACTAAGAGTGTGGGCATTGCTTGTTTCGCTTCTCCTCGCTCACTCCATTTTTCCTTTCACTTTACTTCTGTGGGGTGATTTCCGGGCTTATTACACGTAAAAAACTTGCTTTTTTGCATTTTATATTAACAGCTACAATTTTTGGCAGCCACGTTTTCAACAATCCAGCTTAAGTTGTTTCCAAAGAATTCTGCCAGCCTTTCAAAACTGCCATTTTGGACAAGCAAACTTCATTTCATGTCATTTGGCTTTGGACCATCTCGTTTTGGAGAATCATCTACAATAGCTCTGGGTTTTTGAAAATGTTTCTCCCCAAAAGTCCTTCTTTTCTCATTTCCAACCAGTTAATGTCATCATAGTCATCTCTAATAAAGCCAATATCTAAGATTGTGACAACTGCCTTCTCAGTTTTTTCTTTTCCTTCTTCTGTTCTCCTCTCTCTCTCTATTTTCAAATCATTCTCCTTTTCCTTCAGTAGTGTGATTGTCAGGTTTGTCAGAACTAGAAAAATCATATTTTTGACCTCAATCTGGTCAAATGACAGTCACTACAACAATTTTTCAGTTACCACGTGTTAGCGACCTCTTTTTGTCCCAGGGTGGGACAATTATTTTAACACCTACCAATTGCAAGAACATTATGGTCTAATGGACTCCAATCTACACATCGTGGAATACTGTTGTACTGGGTGGAATCTAAACGGGAAAAAATGTTTAAAAGGGGTATTTCTAGGTGTTCAAGAAGTATCGTTGGTTGGTTAATCATGGAGTTCTGGTATGAAAATGATCAGTTGCTTTTCATTTGGTGGTCATCAGGGTTGCATCATCTGCAACATCAAGAAATTGTCAAAAAAGCTGCCCTAGAACAAACAATAACATGAAAACAGTATTATTTGAAAGAAAACATGTCACAGATGTATTTTTGAACTCAAAAGAGCAATTGAATGCACTCCTATATGTATAATCTCTGACTTTCACTAGTTAACTTAATACTGGTCTAACTTTGGTATAATACTAACCTGACAACTTGGAAGCAATTTTCGGAGCTCTTGTATCCCAAAGAATAACCCGCCCATCCTGCAATTACAGAAAAAAAAATTCTCAGTTTTCATGATTTAAAAAGTATTACTGAATATGAATGGATGTGAAGAACAGCCCTGTAATGAACATTTCATTATAAAGGAAAGGCTGTGCACTTATATGAAAAAGTCCTTTTCTTGACAAAAGGTCAGTTTGTACATGACACTGCAGAGCTGAGAAAAAGAAGAATTTAAAGGTAGGCACAAACTAGGTGACAAGTCACATTAACACGTTACAGCAACACTCTGTGAAAGCCCACATAAATTCAAACTAATTTGATCTCATGCAACTTGTCACAGTAAAAGAATTCTGTTGCAAAAATAAAGAATTTTACAAAAATTCTCCAGTACACATAGCACCATTTGGCCCTTCATTGTGTTGCTGCAACTTGTTGCCCAAACTGTTCACAAGGAGTGGTTTGTCACTGCAATGTGTTAGAGTGACATGTTGCCCACTGTTTTCCGAAGATCAGGAAAGAAAAATAGTTTTGATGGAGACAAACCTGCGACACTGACACAAACAAATCTTGTTGAGTTCTGCTGTAAGCAGTGCTCCATACCATGTCACTGTGACCTACAAATTAAATATCAGCACACCATAAAAAAAAAACACATCATCTGATAAACTCATGGAAAAATATCTGAAGATTATATGAATGTTTTATTGCAAATGGCAGTAATAATTAGAGGCTTCAAATCTTCGAAAATTTGAAGTGCTGCCTGAAATTATTCCCTGGTGAGAAGTTACATTGGTATGCCCACATGTGGGAGTACACTCACAGTACTACTATACTGAACACAATTCAATGCTAGCTTAGCAGGCTACCACCCCATCCAAGGGCATGTTCTTGCTCAATAGATAACACCATTTTAAGTAACAAACACCTTACAGCTGTATAATATTCATCAATTCTAAGCCTTTCTGTTATGATCAGTGCTCCTTCCAGGGACGACAGAGGAGTTCTTTTTTCTACAGGGTTAGAACAAGTAAGAAACAGAAGTTGGAGTATTAATAGCAGACCTATGTAAACAAGACATCATGTACCTCTGTAAGATTTTATGCATCTTTCTTGTTCAATATCCCATACTTTGATACTGAAAGGACAAGTCAAGAATAACGTATAGTCATTTAAAAATTATAATTATCAATGAGCATTAAGTTGAAGTTCTCTGCTATTATATCACTGGAGTTGCATTCTAATCAACTGTTTTTAAGATCAAAATTTGAAATAGAATACTGGCCTAAGAACAACTCTAGCATTTATTTGGGTACCCGGAAACTCAGTAGCAAGCTGTGTCATGCTTCCGGGATACTGTAAGGATCAGCAATACTGAAAGCATCCTAGACATGGGTGCATTTTGTATTTGAGAACAGTTTGGATAAAAAAGATTAAGGTTAATCCATAAATTGAAATAAATAGTGGCATCATTCACATCCTTGAGAGAATTTCCACCCTAGTTGTTTCATTCAAAACATTTCTCCATAATCCCATATATGTAATTTTTAAAAAAGACTTGTTTTCACTAGTGATAGAGTTGTAACTTAAGGTGTAAAAGTTTTTATAGCCCAGTAGAAAAAAAAAAGAATCGGAGTCATAAGCAGAGTCAAAAACCTTGGCTTCACCAACACTCAGGGTCTTTAAATAACTAAGAAAGTGCTGCCTTTGTAATGATATCTGCAAATCGTTAGACTTTCTAGTTTTCTCAGATAAGGATGAAAAGCCGTAGGTCCCATCTCACAGCACTTTCACTGATCTGTTCTTGAAGAACCCACACCATGGTTTGAAAAGTGTAAGGGGTCATAGACCCTGGTGGTGTGGCCAACCTATACCGGTTGTGGGATTGGGTAGGGATAGTTCCTCGCATGGGAGTGTCATTCATGCCTATTCCCTCTGGGCGGGCCTGTGTCCAGAAAAGCTGGTGAACAAAAAAACAAAACAAAGCAAAACAAAAGCTCAGAGGAATAAATAAGTCACAATAACAGAATGTTTCCATCTTCTTCTGACTCCACTTATGACAGATTATCAGAGTTGAAAGCAAAAGGGGAAGGATAAACAATGTTTGTTTCCACTCCTAGTGAGTTTAGTTTTTCCACTTCTTCTTGTGACTCTAACAACCTACTTTCACAAGATCTAAGGTGACAGAGTTGTATACACAGAATGGCACTCTGTTTTCACCAGATCATACACAGGGGGCATCGCTGAAACACACCACGGTTTTCAGGCTTATGAGTCTTAAAAAGGGTATGCAATAAATTTCACTATCTTATGCCTTGAACAGCCTTTAGACCAGAAGCCTTTCAAAGAATGTGAAGATTGGTGATGAGCAGTCTTCATTTGTGGTAGCAGCAATTTTTTCCAAAAAATCTACTTGCATAATTTCAGAAAAAATTCAGGGTAATCAAATAAAGCCTCTTGTCTCAACCCATCTGCCCCTGGACCGCCCGTAACTGCCCATGAGGATCCATGTCCCATCTACCACTTGTGATTTCAATACCAGAATGACCATGATTCGGTCAAGGAGGCCGGACAAAAAGAGTAAAGCTACTGGCTATAAGCCAGTAAGCTCAAAAAACTGAGGCAAGAAAAGAGAAAGAGGGAAGGAGAGAAAGCGAAGAGAAAAAGTTAACTTTTAAACCCAAAAGCCTCCAAATTTTGCTTTCCGTGCATGCCTGAACTTGGCAAGCTAATATTTTGCATCTGGCATTTATCAGAAGTCCGCGAAGTGCACGACCTGTGAACGGTTTTGTGGTAAGCTTTAGCACTTTATGGCCAGACAGAGACCAGAAAACAACTCGACTAACTTCAGATTTCGACAGTTGCTTTTTTAAGACTTTTAAAGAAAATCTGCGAGAAAAAGATCTGTGCATATCTTGAAACTGCTGAGAGGAAAAATGCTGGTATCCAACGAAGCCTCATTACATTCTCCTCGATCTGCATACATTTGTGTTTTTTCATCTCAGCTTCAAGAGATCCTCATATAAATAAATTTAACAATTTTTTCACTATGGAAACGACCCAAGCGAGCGAAAGAAAAAAAGATAAAACACTAAACTATTACAAACCTTCTATCCCAGCCAGCACTAACAATTTTACTCTTAATGCAATCCACACTAACAGACGAAACTGAGTTGTCATGTTCCGTCAACGATGCAATGTTTTCCAAGCTTTGAAAGCTCCCACTAAGACACCAAATGTCAACATTCCCCGAATCACATCCAAGGACCAATCTCCTGGAATCGATCCATTTAATATCTGTGGTTCCTGATTCAGTAGAACACCCAGCACTGCAGTAATTAACATCAGGCGCTTTAGCACGATCTTTGAACAACCATAACGAACCATTCCATTTTCGACCTGTTAGCGCTGAGGAGGCGACTGCTAGAGTGCCGTCTGCAAGTAAATGGCAGATTATTTAGAGAGATTGGACAACGAAAATCATTGAATTAAATGTTGACGAAGAAAACAACAGAAACCTTCTTCGATATCGATGGCGTCGACGTGAGGATGAAGCTCCGCTGGAAGAACCTCCATCTTTCAAATATGATCTTTTTGAGTGCACGTGCCGTTTGGTTGGATTAACAACGTCATGTATTATACCATGGAAATGCCTTTGGTCGAGTTCGACCACGTGACTACTCTCACAATAGGTTTGGCGGGATGCGGGATTTGGCTATATTTTGTGGTGATACTTGGGATGCAAGCTGAAAACAGGAGCGGGATGCAGGAATTTTAATAACTAGCGGGAGCAGGATTTCCTATTTTTATGGGGATGGGATGCGGGAATCGTAAGAGAAAAATAGTGGGATACGGGAATTTAGTTTGTTTATTAGCGTCGACTGAAAGAAAATGGTTCTTTAGTGTGTATAGCGCCTTTGTATTCAAGCTACGAGTGTCAAAAGAAAGTAAAGCCTGTCAAATTGTCAAATTGCCTGCCCATTATCACCTTTGTGTGTTGTTCGTCTTTTCCGGTTTTGCTATTTTCGTCGTTTTCGTCACTCGGAAAGAGGTATCAAATCACTGAGGTTAGAGGTTAAGTTCATTAAGATCCTGCATTGATCAGCACTGACTCCTGTTTTGTTGACGGATTTGACCTTTTCTGTTTTTACCTGGACGGACCGGTCGGACCTGGACGATCCTTTGAACTGAGCGTTTGTTACGTCAGTCTGGCCACGGTATGGCCACACCAGAACTGATGGAAGTGAACGATGACGACAATGTGGTAGCTCTGTATTACGTAGAAGGTGCCAGTGGGAATACATGTAATGCGTTTCTTCCGAAAAAAAAAAAATTAGAGCTCCGGTTTCAAGGTAAGTGAAGACCTTGAAAGTTTTAAAAGAAACAGTCAGGTGAGTCGACCTGAGTTTAAGAGTTCAAGAAGAGTCAAAAGAAATCTGAGTTTCATCGACTTCATTATCCTTGTAATAGATCTTTCAGGATCTATTATACGGTAACCTGGGATATCAATGGACTTTATCCCGTGCTACGATCTTCAAAGGGTAGCCACTTTGGATGGAGAAGCAAATATCCTGCTTGAAAGGGTGTCCGCATTTGGTCGTGCTATTCGATTCAATAGCACGTTTATGTTTTTATAAAAGAGACCATTTTCTCAATCTTTACAACCAGGGTGTTTAAATACGTTTTCCATGTCCTACACTCCACATAAACAATTGCCAGAATTGGCTTCATCGGCTGATGGAAACTAGCAGCAAAACAGTTGAATCATCGTGAGACAGACAGATAGCATCAGTCTACCTAACTCCAAAAATACAAGACTTAAAATATCGAAGTAAACATGTACCGATGCGCGGACGAAAAAATAAGCAAAACAGAAAATAAAGTTACGGTCGCTTATTGTGATGTTGAGGACCTTGACCCCCGGGGGGGGGGTACTTTAGGAATTTCTGGGTGGGGATGTGCCGCTGGGACCATGGAACCCTTAACCTATAACAGAGCTAGTTCAGCTGAATTTTGCTACCCTATACTAGAGTAAACTCCCCAAATCCCCCCTATCCTAGAGTAGCTGTTTCCCTGGTCTAGATAAAATCTTTAACCAACTGACCAGTTTCCTGAAAAATGATACCCTGTTCTAGAGCCAAACGCTCTGATTTATATACCCTATCCTAGAGTAAACTGCTTGAAAACCATACCCTTCACAGCGGCACATACCTATAGAGCCCATATATGGCCGTACCCCCCCCCCCCCCGGGCCTTGACCATCAAAATTGACAATTGTTAGATCAGGAGAAGGTAAGTCTTACATAACGTCTATTTCAATAATCAAGCAAAAAATCTCGTAAAAAAATGGGACGGGATCGGGATTCGGGCGTAAAATAGGGCGGGATGGCGGGATTGAGAAGATAAAAAGGCGGGAAAGCGGGATTTGAGAACCCCTATTGTGGACCCTCGATACAAGCATAAAAATTATTACACTTGTCAAGCCCCCATCCCAATATCACCCATCCCTCATCCAAAAATTTTAGACAAGGTATATCTAGGCTTTGCCAGATTGCTCGCAAAAGTAGCATAATATGCTAATACAGGAGCCCGTCACTAGCATCTGGCTACTAGAAGTGATCCTATCTTTCTGAAATTATGCCAATTATTATGCTAGTTTTTGTTAACTATACTCATTTTAGCAAAATATGCAGAAACTATGCTTCTACTTTTACTTCAAATTTGATAAAAATACCTCAATAACTATGCAACAAACAAGTAAATGGCAAGTACATTTACCTTATTTACATGTAGAAAACTTAAGAGTGCATAATTAATTCATTCTCTGAAAACTATAAACATTAACAAACATTAGCCTCCATCATCCTTCCCCACAAACGCCTGCTCAACCGAAAACAACATTCCTTTCCCATGTGTCGGAAGGGATGAAAAACGAGCTCCCCTAAAAACGCCTGCGTGGGAGGCTAAAAAAATAGGCACACGGACCAATCTCGTTCCCAGAGGCCGCGATCCTTTTGTACAAGGACACTAGATAGCCAGTTATGCGCATGTGCTGAGTCCTATGGGAAGTGCTCGTCACTTCCTGTGGGACCCAGGTCCCACGAAGACAGAAAATTGATTACTTAAATTTGCTTAAATTTGCCGGTAACACTTACCTCTGGTCAAACAATTGTTTGCATGATCAATAAAGGACAATTTTTTTGCCTTAAAACTAGCCAAAAAAGTGAAAAATTATGCTAGCAGTGCTTTTTCCGAGAAGTACATGAAAATTATGCTATGCCAAAAATTAATGCTACCATAGCATAATTTTCATGCTACGCGAGTGATGACCTTAGTAGCTGGGAAATTATTCTTCTTCATTACCTAAAACCAATAGGAGGCAAATTTATCCTCGGCTGCAACTTCGATGTAAAAAAGCTGCCTATCAAGCTTCCGGGCTTTTATGAGGAATGTTTAAAGGATTTTTCGCGATGCTTCTCAGCAAACAAGGTTAGTCTAGGCAATATTAATGCAGTGGATATTTCAAAGATCATTCTGTGGAATAATTGTTATATCTTAATTGGTGGTAAAACTGTTTTCAACAAACGATTAGTAGATAAAGGAATTGTAAGAATAAGGGATCTTATTGCTGTGAACAATAAAATCATAACGAGGAAGCTTAGGGAGTTAAATTTATCCCCATTGGACGCATTTCAACTTTTTTCAGTGATCGACGCACTCCCGAAGGACTGGCGTCATGTGTTGAAGTGTTATGGATATGATCACCTTGTTTCTTTCGATCTTCACGAGCAGACTCAGTTGTTTTTATCTGGTAAAGAAGTTTTATTTAGTAATGCTGACTAAAAAGGCATCTATAAAGAAATTAGAGACGGAGAAATTGTCCAACCAACTGCGCAAAAGAAATATGTTTTTTTTTTTTAAAAGGATTATTTAAACTGGAAAAAAAATTTACAGCTTACCCTACCAGGTTGCCCTTGACACTAAGTCACGTGAATTTCAATATAAATTGTTACACAGATATCTGGCTGCCAATGATTTTTTTTAAAAAATTGGTATTTCTTCATCACCACGATGTTCTCTGTGCGATGGGGCGGATGAATCCCATGAACACCTTTTTGTCTCTTGCCAGATTACTCAGAGTTTTTAGGCAGAAGTTATTAAATGGTGTAGCAATCGGGGGGTGGTTATTAACCACATCTCAGCTAAAGATATATTACTTGGAAAAAGGTACATAAAGACAATTAAATTACCAAAAAAGAATTTAATGCCAGCACAAATGTTCTCGGTTTTTGGCCATCTCAGTTTTAAAAGGAATAACATCAGTTATACAATGCGTTTGTTATTTCTGATGTTTGTAAACGCAGTTTGTGTGTTATGCTAGCACAATCTATCAAAGCCTGGGCTTATCTGTACATATGCGTTTTTCCCTTTACAGCACAAATCATCAAAAATACCGTCAAAAGGTAGTCTCCGTTACAATTGCCTGTCAATATCTTTTTTAGCTGTCCGCCCTTACTGTCACTTCAGACTGTCACTTCTGCACACCGTCGCTACCTGGGAGAACAGTCTTCATCTTGCTGACCCCGTGTAAATTTTCTCTTGCCTGTTTCTTCTTCTTTCTCTTCGTTTTCCTTGTCGTCATCATCGATTTGCGGGATTATCGCAATTGTAGACTGATTTTCATCGCCAGGCGAGTTAACGGCACCGTCGCTCTGACCTTACCCTCATTTCCTGGTAGGAGCTGGATTATCATCGGAAAGGTCTGAGGCTGTGTATATTAGATTTAATATTCAAGAGGTGGTATTCCTTCACGACGGACTCGATGGTAATCGCTCGACGACCTGCATGGCAGATTTCAAATGGCTCTTCGTCTTTGCCCACTACAGCTTCTAACGATGTCATTTACTATATCATGGAAATGCCTTTAGCAGAGTTCGACCACGGTCAACCGGGCTCATGTGAAGACGCCCTTATTATCACATTCATGGGACCTGGGTCCTAAAAGCAGTTTCGAAGTTTCGCTGAAGCTTTGCTCATAAAGATTCTTCTTTTTTTCGACCACTTAAGTATTCAGTTGTTCCAAAGTAATCAACGCCTTCAAGCGATAGAATTCGTGGACTGACCCGTTCCAGAAAGCTCGACATGTTGTAGGTCACGTCTCGAAATTTATCCCCAGTTTCCACGGTCTCCGCTAGGAACGCCTGGGACCATGACTACCCCTTTTGGCGGACACACATAAAAAAAGGAAAAGAAAAAAGAAACGCTTACATTTGTAGAATCTCGCTGCTAAAGCAAGCTCAACTGAAAATTAAAAGCAAGATTTATGCAATTTTTGCCAAAATGAGCATATTTTAAAATTACCTACCATAATTATTGACATGATTTTAGAAATATACGAGCACTGCTGGCAACATTCTGCGAGCACAATCTATCAAGTCCTACTAGAGAAAAGGTTCTTCATGCTAAAGAAAATTTAGACCGTTCCAGCTGTGCTTACGATTGGAGATACTCGTAGCGTAGAGTATATAATATACACGACGTACAAAACTGATAGAATCAATAACGAGTGTTAATGCTTCCGCAGCGAACGTGAGCGTGACAACTTCGTTCCCAGGATTCTCTCACGAGTTGGCGTGACTGAATGCAATCCCAAAGTTGCCCATAGTTTATTCGGCAACAACGTCAACATGTTGTTTTCATGAGCGAGCCGAAGATGGTCTACACCTGATTAGGTGACACACTTGCATATTGAAACCCACCCTAATAACTCGTGAGATTCCTTTTGGGTATCCACGAGTAAAAAATTGAAATTACTAAGCGCGAGGTACGCCCACGTACTTTCTTTCCCTCCCTATGACACAAAGAAGGTTACACAGGGGAGAAAGCCACATGACCAGATTTCTTCTCTGTGTTTCTGAAGTGTTTCTCTTTGATTTTAGTAATAAAAGTGTTTTTACGGGCAGGGATAATCAACCCTTCACCCACCCCCAACCTCAAAGTCAGGTGCAGTCAGTAGTTCAGCATCTCCCACGGAACCTGCCCAGCACGGTTTAACCTATCTCAAGAAAATAAGTTTCTTCATGTTAGTATCACCCATAATAATTTTCAAATACTTTTCATCTGTTCATCGTCTAATTTGAGAAATTGTCAACTTGAATATGATGTTGCCATTACCAGTCAAAGTGATTCCAAATCGCGGCGGGGGATCCACCCTGCAATGGTACTCCGATGAAATTGAGCCGCAAACAGACAAGAGACGATATTTCTGTTTCGAGACCCAGGGCGCAGGAGAAGTGGGGCAACTTATCCAAAAAACCGGATCTGTTCAGGAATTAATTAATTTAAGACACCCAAACTAGAGTGACGGTGTATCCGATATCGATTCCATACTTTTCCTAAAACATGTTCATAAATTATGTAGAAAGGAGCAAAAGATGATTTCAGGTGAAGGGAATCATGAGTTTTCGTCTGTAGGTTTTGGGTTGTGAGAGAAAAAAAAAGGGGTTGAATATAAATGTTGCACGAGTCGACTGGTTACATGTACGATATGCATATGAACTTGAGAAATTTATTGAAATCCTCCGTTATATCTTCACAGATTGTTGATTCAGACGATTCAGATAAAACTAGTTTTTCCTTTGCTTTGATAAATCCTCTGGGAATAGAGAAGCTCTGTTAGGTAAGGTGATTCAGCATCACTCACCGCACCAATAAGGAATGACTTACAATAGCTAAAATTGACTAGTCGTTGTATCAGATATAATGGTCTCGTGACAACACAAACTGACTTCAAATCATAAGGCTCGTATTTGACCTTGGTTCATTCTTTCACTTTTAATTGCATCTTAAAATATTTGCCATACTGGTTCATCCTATACAGAGTGCCATCAATCAGTCGAACACGTTTCGGATTTTTTCTTTTCTTCCTTGCTTTTTCTTCTTCTTCTTCCTCCTCGCTTTCCTCTACATCGTTACTCTTCTCAGTCTCCCATGGCTCGGTTTTCTGTAAGTAGAAAGTAATAGAGACCATGAGAGACAGGGACTGTTGTACAAGAAGGTTCCAACCAACTCTGTGGTGATTTCTATGCTCTTGTCTATCTTCACCAAGTCCATTACTTTGTCAAAGGTGTATGAAGTGGGTACTAGCAATATAATACTGGGGTTTCATATTGTTTTCTTTATAGCACTGGTCAAGATACTTTGTTCCACACTCGCTGTCCACCTAGGATGTGTATAAATGGCTACTGGCTACATAAAGGTTGGAGCGATTCTGTGACGGACAAGTAGTACCTTATAAAGAGGAAAGTAGCCATGCCCCAAGAAAATACAAGCTGTAGTAATTGGGTTGAGTAACGGTCGTGTGGATGTTGGCCGGTGTGAGTTCAGAGTTCAGTAAACATACTCTCTTCACATTAACAATACTAACCCAAGACTCGTGATAAAGCACCGTCAGCAAGTACATAGCATAATCTTTGTTCTGTTTCCGTGTAGGGCATCTAAAACGAAATAATAGAAAACTGGTTGAAAATTCCTTTCTCTCAATGACACACTCTAAGAGACATAAGTTACCCGGTACATATGACAGATATGAGTTTACGTTAGCGAAAGAGCGAAGATGAAACGACCAGACACTGTTTTTGCCAAGCAGGGTAATTAATGGGATGCCTGAGGCAAAGCCCTACCGAGTTTTAAGTTACTGCTGCAATATATCTGTCCCTTAGGACAGGAGTGGCTATACGCCTAGCATAGAAAAAGTGTGATTATAAAAATCATCACACTTTACAAAATATTACACCAACTCTTTGCAATGTACGCCTGTTATATGCATCTAGTGAATTCTCCGCAAAAAAAAAGCTGGATTAGATCGCTCTGAAGTTGTTTCGTTTAAGAATTACATGTAGCTACAGAGTTACAGCATTGTTGTCTTCCGATGCTAAATGAATAATCTGTTTAACATCAACAAATAAATATGCCGTACATGTCCCTTAGAGGTAACTCAATAGTATAAGTAAACTACAGACATAAAATCCTGGGAAAAAATTGGGGTCGTGGGAGATTTTGGGAAGGCTGACGGCCATTTAAGTCCTGCACTGTGTTCAGTGTGTTTTCATCCAATTTGACCCTGGAAACTACTGGAAATGAGTCTACCTCAAGGCTATACAGTTACGTGGTGGGTGTTACGTGAGATGTCAGTCACCTGCTAACTCAAAAGACATGTGGTTAACTCTTAGGTTTTATAATGGCTACTTTACAGATGGTCTAATTCTTTAAACGAGAAAGAGAGGTTGAGCTACAAGGTGTTATAATGGGGCCATTTATACGAGGAAAAATAAGACGCGTCTTATTTTTCCTCGTATAAATGGCCCTATTGTTTTCATGTCTGAATGAACCACTAAACAGCGGTTACTTTGTACAACTAAATGTACCTGTCTGCCACAATGGTGAGCTCATCATTTTCGGGATTGTAACGAGGACCCACAAGTTGTATTAACTTCTTCTTTGCATGCTCATCCAAAACCAAATCTGTTAAATAAACCTGTAATTATGAAGTTTACAGATCAGGTTTGATTTATTTCAACATTTTAACATCAAAAACGAAAATTTACATAGCTCTCTACCTGCAAATAGCAGGCATGGGTGGCTAATCTAAGTGGGTGGCGCAAATAGGAAGTCACGTCCTGGCTTCTTTCTAACCATGTTACAGTTATAGCACAATAATTAGAGGTGTTCACTTGCTTTCGAACGCCTGTCATACAGGCTGCTTTAACTTTTTACTTTCAAAAACATACATAAGATGTCCTAAAAGCATAAAAAAGACACAACAACAACTGAAACACGATGCAAAAATCCTTGCATTCTAATGTTCCATGGCTAGAATCAGTCACTTGAAAAGAGAAAGACGCGTCAAAGAAAACGAAGATAAAAGATTACGCAGCCTAAAAAAAAGAAGAAATGTTTCACAAGCTCGATAGTGATTGAAGACCACACCCTTTTATGGCAGAACAAAAAGTGAAACTCAAAAAAAGGAAAGCAAAACGTCGGATCTGTACCCCTGCAACGCAACCGACGACCCATCTCCAGTTTTGCCGGAAGCAGAAGTACAGGCAAGCGGACAGGACCCCGACGGTCTACGCAAGCTCAAACGTTTACATGGGACACTGTTTACAAGGACTTTCTGCCGCACTCTAAAAAAGGGGAGGTGTAGTGTTGCGGTCGCAAGGGAACTAGGTAAAAGATCGAATAGTGTTAAGGCTCAGTCAATTCCAAGGGTGCCCATCCATCCCCGGGTTTTTGTCATTTATCATTTTTGTTTTTTTGGAAAAGCTGCAAAAACCCATGGTGGGGCTAAAAAAAAGTGTGCAAATGCCCCACCCTGGGACAACAACAAAATTGCATTTTCCTCTAAATAACCTGCAAATGTTATATTTTACAGGGAAATACAAAACTTAACAATAAATATCTTATTTTTCACCATTTATATAACAACAACGGTACTTTTAATATTATTAACTTTACAATCACACATTCATGCCGCCTTTGGAAAGATTGAACTACCTATGCATTGTCTTTGGCGAACAATCTCTTCGTTAACTTTAGTCACGTAAATCAATTATGAGGGGAGGGTATTGACTCCTTAACTTAAAACCTTAACTGTGGAGAAGGGTGGTGATAAAGCGAAAACCACACTGGGACCAACAAGATGACAATCACCTTGACACAAGCAGTCCTTAAAACTGCCATTCGTTTGAACATTTTGCAAAAATTTTACAACATTTTACAACACCTGAAGTTTGACTTTTCTTGATCCTGGGTGGTAAAGTGAAGGCCCCGCAAATAGATAATTTCTTGTTGTGATTCGTAGAGGAACTGATGAAAGATCAAGTGAACCTGGCCATTCTGTACAAAGTGCTACATTGACAGCAAAACAGATGAAGTTACAAATAAATAAAATAAGAAAAGTATGCAATTTTGCAACAGTTGCCTGACTGTGAGGAAGAAGCTTCTCCTCCATAACAGGCCCTTTGCAGCTTGTCATTCACATGGTGTTTGTTGGCTTGTCGCACTGCATCCGTTGCTCTCCAGCATGGTGGTTTTGTACCCCGTGAATGACTAGTTGCAAAGGACCTATTCGTCTTAAGTGAATTGAACTCAAACAGTGGGATGTCTCCCTCACTTGCTGAAAAGAAAGAGATGAGATGTCTCAACTCTTTCAGCCTCAAAGTGTTGCTTCAGACCTTCCACCAGACTCCCCTCCACCCCCTCCTCCCATCCCTGTCACTGTGCTTGGGCCATCCCCTAGGTCATGCTGCTCCCTAAACATTTCCCCTGGATTAGTCTAAAACTCAAGACATTCAAGTTATCTTTGGAGATAATTTGATTTTACAGTCAAATCCTCCATTGAGCGGCCACCCTTGGGGAACAAGAAAATGGTCGCTTAATGACCTCAATGAAGGTGGGCTGCTCAATAGAGGTTGTTAATGAATAAGCGTGATCTTTAGCAGAAACATCACTTAATTTAACTAAAAACACGCAACAGGAAGCGCATTACTAGTCTACAATCAGTCATCACCTTCTATCTTGGACTGTATTTTCCTTTTATCACCTATTATAAGAAAGCCAACTAAGTGTATCAAATACTTGATGGCCGCCCAGAGGTGACAACAATCGGAGAACTCTCGTTGGGGTGGCCAAAAGGCGGCCGTGGCCACTTGATGGAGGTAGCCACTTAATAAAGGTTTAATTCAACATATCATTCTTTTCTATAATATTATTTCAGCACTTTGATTACTGGCCACTTAATAGATGTTGACCACTTAATAGGTGGCCACTTCATGCAGGTTCAACTGTATTTTCATGTCTTTTCTTTAATTAAAATATAATATATGAAGGGGAAATAAGTTCTTAAGGGTTAAGGAGATATACCTGCTTGGACAACAGCTTGCAAGCAAACAGTGATGCTTCTCAAAATGATTTTATATTAAAAGCTATTTGAAATCATTAATGATAGAATTATGGAACTTACGCTGTAAAGCTTGACAATGCCTTTCAATGGCAGGTGGACTCAAGTGAAAAAAGTTGGGTATCTAGATGGAGAATGCATAAAACAAATCTCAATCAATTAACCAGCTGAATAGGTTAATTTTCAATTGGTAAATACTGCATTTTTAAGAAAAAATTTTAAAGACAAATAATAACAAATGTGGCACAGTATTAATAGTCACAGACCAAATCCACCAATAATTTATGGTACCTCTTATGTTCATCACACTGCAGTTACTTACTTCTTTTAAATTAGCTAATAATAACAATTTATTATGACAACAATAATAATAATAATCATAATTGCGGGCAACAAGAAGAGCCCGCAATCCTAATCTCCAGGTCCTTAATTACGCATGGGTTGCATGAGTGTGGCCAGCATTCATTTCGACTTCCACTAAAAATGAATGGAATGCACAGAACGCAGGATGATCACGCATGTTTCAACTTCTACCCCTCGTTACCTGATCATGTGTGTTTTGACCATCTGTCACGAGAAACCTGTGCAAAGCGCTCACTGCATTGTAGCGAAAGTGTTTGACCTTAGATCGTTGTCGCCCACACTCCGTAACCTTTGGCTATTACTAGTAAACATCATCATCATCATCATCATCATCATCATACCAACAATGATGACGATTAATCATAATGATAATAATGACATAGAGTACAAATATATTGTGAAGCAATTTAACATACCTTCATAAGCTCTAGGTTTCCCAGTGCTCTTAAAGGGAGAGCAAATCCAGGTCTATTGTGCTTCAATCGCCCCATTCTAAAGAAAATAGGTACAACTGATGGGTGATATGACTTGGCTCCTGAATACACTGAAGGCCAATCTGTTAATCCAGTTGCCATTTTTACTCCTCTGGTAGGGTTCTATAAGGGTTAAAGATGATATGATGATACAGTTCAACACCTACACAAATATAATATACATTCTTTAGTGGCACATGCTGCACCTCAAAAAAAATCTCCAAGTTCTCCTTTTTTGATTTGAAGTGCACTGAGAACAACATTATTATATGTGTACAGTAACACACTTCATTGATGTCCCTTGATGGCTAAAAAGCACATTGTCATTTGCCAAGAGTCCTCATTTGCACTTTATTTTCTTTTATATTTGCAACCTACGTTACTTTTCATTATGAATGTTCCATTTTTGCTGTCCAATTTTAGCTAATTTTATCCTTTACTTTCTCCCCAGTATTTTTACCTTTCAATGTTTTCAGTCACATGCTATTCTTTTCATTTTTTGGACCACTTAAAATGCTAATAATTTTGTTCATTATTTGTTCAATTTGTTATCATTATTTGTTGACACTATTAATCATTATATATTTTTCGCTAGAATGTTAATTCCTTAAAATAACTGAGCTTTAATATGATGGTTTGTTGAATGAACAGCTTAACTCAAAGTTTAAAAACAACTAGTCAGAATCTTCTGATTGCTCTCTCTGTGAAGCCCACTAGCTCCCAGTTACAGACCAGATTAAAATGTAACAAATACTCACTCTTGCCATCCAGTGCTGTATATCTTTGTTTTTCTGTTGTCTTTCTTGCCTTTTCTGTTTTTCTAAACAAAATAAAAGTTAAATTTGGGACAAAAGAAATCACAACCATTATATAAATCAAAGTAATTCAAAATGCACAGAAAATTGGGTTGACAACTGAAGATATATGTCAAAGGGTTTGTTTATCCTTGGAGGAGAGGGGGGGGAGGGACTTCCCTTTCTGGTCTGTACATGTCCAGAACATGCAGCTGCACAAGGTATAGTCCAGGTCTTGTCTTCACTATCCTGAACAGGGTAATTTCATGCATGCTAGTCCCAAAAAAGGTCTTTCTTTTTCCAAAATGATGTGCTTTTACCACTATTTGAAAAAGTTTGTTGGTGATTAAATCAAAATTAATAGTACCATGGAGGTCAACCAATCAACTTTCCTTGGAAATGATTGTTGGGTTATTAAATCATCTTAATTTTGAAATGTGAAAAACAGACAGAATTTACCACAACCTACCATAATTTATGTTGAATTCTCTTAAAAGTGGCAAATTCATTTACAATAAAATAATTATATTTAAGGCAGCAACCTTTGGAATTCACCACCAAATTCATTAGTTCTGACTTGATAGGTCTCTCTATGAAAACAATTTCTGTGTTTGTACCTTCCTTTTCTCAATGAAACGTTGAATGTTGTGGGATGTGCTATGCAAGCACAAGTGAGGATAAGACTTTGCATTTTTGAAATGCTCAGATGGCTTCCAAAATACTGTCAATTACATGTACTTTTAAATAGGCCAAGGCCTGAAAATGAAACAAAACTTCTTACACAGCTTGGAGAATAAATAAATGCCACACTACCAGGCAAAACTTTGATGGTAAAGGCCCAACTTACTGCAGGAAAGTACAAGTTCACAAATGCCTGAGGAGGGGAGGGAGGAGTAGGTAGTTAAGGTCATCACCTGTATACAATATGATCAGACCTTACAACCCCTTAACCATGCAAATATGGAGTGTATGAAAAAAAGTTCCCAAAAACCTGGAGATTGGGACCTCAAACTTAGAGATGTGTCAAATAAAACTAAAAGGCAGATTATTTTTGTCATGGTATTCTTTACCCTATTAGTGGTCTTCTGTTTCACTCTTTTGTTACTCTTTTGGCAGTGTTGAGAAGATTCTATTTCACTATTCAGGTTGATAGGACAGCAAGAATATAGCCAAGTGAGTATACTATAAGGCTTTCCCACAGACCTTAGCAAACCAATGTTTTACCAGAATGAGGTTGGAATTGGCTCAGGTTTTCCACCAAAATAATTTGTCCATTTTAAAGACATTTTATTTAGCCTGTTCCAGGCTCCGAGATAGTCAGGTCCGCTGAATTGAGTTTTACTTTCGCATCTTCCCCACTATCTGAGAGCCTGGAACAAGCCATTCTTATTCAACATGAGATTTGGAGGCTAACTTGTGAGACCAGGAGTTGACTGCTCAAACCTTGAGTCCCCAATCAAACTGTGAGAATTGGAAGGTCTGAAATATTGACTAAGACCCCATTTACATGGATCCAGACAAAATTCTTCAACAGAAAAAAAACATGCTCGGATCCACGTTCCATTTACAAGGGACCTATGGATGGAACCTTCCAAGTTTTTGAATGGCAAACAGCATTGCAATCTGCAACAGAATTTGCACAGTTTTGGTGAATGGGTTGCACAGGTCCATTCCAAAATTTGTCCAGGCCAGTGTAAACAGGGTCTAAGCCATAAAGTACAAGTTATTGTCCTCTAATGGGTAGCCACTTCAGTTCCCGGTTTCATTTCAATACTACGGCAGCTTTATGCTCAAACTTGTTCAAGTTTCTAGAGGGGGGCGTAAGGGGGGGCCGAAAACCGCAAAACTGCACAGAAATACGCCAAAAAACTGCAAAACGCATCTGATTTTTTCCCGACTACCGAAACCGCGTGTACATGTAGGCCACAATATGAAAGCTGACGTCAGCAAGACTTGTGATATATTCTGATAACATTGTGCATTAGCATTAAACATACCATCATAACGCTAACGATATATTGTACTACACTATTATACACTATTTACTACAGTAAAAACCCGCGTATAAGAACCTAGGTTTTTCCAAGTTAGCCTAAACAGGTTTTTAAATAAATGGTATTTAGTGTAAAATTAGGGTAACTAGGTTCTTAATTAGGTTCTTAACTTTTGTTCAAGAAATAAAGCTGAATTTTTAAATGATCTGGTGTTTAATGTCCAAAAACAGTATTCTTGGAGGCTTCGTTAAGCAAAATACTATACTATTTTAATCTGATTCTGTTACAATCAAACCTATGGTAAAGTTTTATGTAACCATGCTATAGTGTTTAGAGTACATTTGTATTATTGCATACAGACTGTGTTATATATATACACAGCAACCGCCATCACAGAAACGCAAACGACAAAGAAATGTTATATGGTTTAATCCACCATATAACAAAAGCGTCAAAACCAACATTGGACGTGCGTTCATCAGCCTCATTGAAAGATCTTTCCCAGCGGGCCACAAACTGAGGAAAATTTTCAACAGGAACACCATAAAGCTCAGCTACAGCTGCATGCCCAACGTCAAGCAAATAATAGATGGCCACAACAAAGCTATCCTGAAGATAGCAGAAACAGCGCAGCCAAAGAAAAACGAAGAGAAGACATGTAGCTGTAGGAAAAAAGAAGACTGCCCGCTAAACGGAGAATGCCTGGTGAGTGAAGTCGTGTACCAAGCCACAGTCACAACCGGAGACGAAAAAGAGACATACATCAGTCTCACAGCTACTCAGTTCAAGGCGAGATACAGAAACCACCTGCTGTCATTTAGACATGAAAAGAGAAGGAATGAGACTGAGCTGAGCAAGCACCTGTGGCAACTAAAGGAGGCAAATAAGGAATCCAACATCACGTGGAAAATACTCGCCAAAGCAAAATCTTACACCAACCTCACAAAACGTTGCAATCTATGTACAACAGAGAAGTTCTTTTTAATCTGTAGGCCTCACATGGCAACACTGAACAAGTGCAACAAACTTGTCTCTACATGCAGACATCGACGCAAGTTCATTCTAAGGTACAATCGGACATGTGAAAGCCAGAGATTGTAGCGCGAGCTTTCGTGCGACTTAGGTTTCGTATAAGAGTTGTAGGCGATTGAGAGCAAGAGCGCGCTTTTCATTCTAAAATTTCTTAAAAATTTAAATTTCAAACGTTATATGTAACCGTTTTTATCACGCGATCACTCTTCTTGATGTAGACCCTGACGCTTCAGTGTAATAATGGAGTTTAACTGAAGAGTGGGTCACCTTTTCGGTGGCCTACGAAACAGGCTTGTATTAAACACCCATGCACTCAGGATTTGAGTAGTTCACCTACTGGTCTATATATATATATATTTTATTTTTTTTTTGGAAATAAGAACCTGTTTTAGGATTTTAGCCTAAAATGGTTCTTATGTGAAGGGTGCTTAAAAATGAAATTTTAGCCTAACAGGTTCTTAAATGTTAGGTTCTTATACGCGAGTTTTTTTTTTGCTAAGTATACTGGTCATGTACTTGAACGAGTATTGATATCTCCCTTGACTTTGAAAAACTCTGTCACTGATCCTGTACGTCTTACATTGGATGACTGATTACTTTGGACGACCCTGTGCTAGTTGTGGAACGCGTATAAATGTTTCTTCTGGAATTGTGACCTTCTTGTCTCGTAAAGAGTTCACATTCAGTGGAGAAGACGATTGTTACAACGTACAGCTCTTCTAAAATTTTCCCCTTTCTTTCCTTCTTCATAGAAGATTGCCACGCAATTAATTATTACGTCCTCTTCGCTTTCAGTTGCGACCTTGACGACCTCAGTTGTCATTGTCGCGCATGGAATCAAAGCAACGAGAACACGAGGCTGTACGGCTGTACGAGCTAACATCCAGCATGGAATTTCACGAAGTCGACGCATCATTGCCCAAAACAGTTAATCACATTAAGTATTAACTGGAAAAGGCCGTAATTGCAAACCACAGAGTTAAATTGTAAGCTGATATAATGAACCCTGATGCGTTGTAAAACAAAACACTTGGCTCGCGCTTGCAAAACAACCAGATGCCGACCGTTCTAAAGAGTGTTATCACTACAGACACTTTTTTTTTTCACTGAAAACCGTGACTTAAAGGTTGTAACAACCACAAACCGCTTAGTGTTTTGAAACTGCAATAGCGCAAGTTGAAATAAAAATTACCGCAAAACCGCACCGAAAATAACGCAAAACCGCATCACCGCAAACCCCTACGTCCCCTTCTTCCTACCCCGCGGGGAAGGAGGGAGGAGGGAGAGGAAGCTTTCCAGCAACTTTTTTAAAAACAGAAATTCAATAATTTCTCCTCAACATTATTACCTGTTATGGACATCAACCTTGGTCATTTGCACAAGCTAAAAAAGCTCTTCTCAATTCAGACGTTTTCTTTTTACAGTCACACCCAAAACACAATCACCGTCAGAAACTTTCACTCAAATAAAAATTAAGAGTTAACTTATAAGCTTTAATTATTGTCAGTATTTACCTCGCCTTGTGCTCCTCATCATAAAAGCAGCCGTTTTTCCTACATTGGAATACGATCGAATTACGATATTTCCCCTTACACTGAGCTGGTATGTTACAGTATGTTGATCGAAAGTCGATGAGCTACAAAACAGTGAAGTCCGCAGCCGACGACACAGATGACTGCAATGAACGGTCGCCATGTTGAATCGCTTTTATAACTAGACCCATTTCTCTCGTCTTCCTTCTCCCACGGACCTGTCGTCCCCAGGCACCGCCGCAAGAAACAAGGAGCACAGGGCCTCTTTGAAAGATCAGCGCTGAAAGATGTACAGGCCAAGCTCGTATTTTATTCCCCTGTTCGCATCTTGAACCGTTTGATTTTGAAGAGGTTTTGGCCAGGTTTAGATGTCCAGCTCCTTGGGGGTATAAGGAGGGCCATGTGTTAGAAAACCACAGGGAGCCCACACAATCTGTTTGTGTAGCCGATTGTTTAATATTTTATAGTAAATGTACTGGATTTACCGTTTGCTTCACCTATAGCGATATATCGCTAACTATGTATACAAATCAATGATAAATAAACGTTGAATTACCTTACCTGTGGTGTATGGTCGTCCTTTTGCCTCAAAAGCGGTTTTTTGAGCGATTTTGAATGAGTTTGAGTTCGCCGTTGACTGTATGGAACAGTCAACGGCGAACTCAAATTCATTCAAAATCGCTCAAAAAACCGCTTTTGAGGCAAAAGGACGACTATACACCTATAGGTAAGGTAATTCAACGTTTATTTATCATTGATTTATATACATAGTTAGCGATATATCGCTATAGGTGAAGCAAACGGTAAATCCAGTACATTTGCTATAAAATAACAATCGGCTACACAAACAGATTGTGTGGGCTCCCTGTGAGAAAACTCTTTACTGGGTTAATCATGTATCTACCCTCTCAAAATAAAGAACATTGTATTGTATTGTTGTTGAAGGAAGGGTGTACTCCCTAAAATGCATTGGTCAATGCTAGCTGCGCCCCCAGGGGGGTAGTCGCGATTTCAAATGACGGGGATGATCGAATGCATCCTCGGAGACCCAGGGGCAGTTAGTCGGGTCGATAAAATGTTCGTGGTGAAAGTTTACTGTAAGATCGAGACGAGCCCCTGGGAACACCGCGGCAAAACGTCTACGCATGCGTCAGGTTGAGCATTTCCGGTCTCTTTTTCAATCACACTTTCCAGTCAGATCAAAGTCTCCCGCGCGCTCACGGCTTCATTCTGTGTGCAGCTTGTGGTTCAGTTGTTTTGCTTCATGCTGCTCGTGTTTTTGACTATTTTGTAGTTATTGAAATTGCTTTTATGGATAACCAGGCACAGATCACTGAAACAATTAGTCGATTAGATTCAGAAAAGGTAAGATGATAATAACGCAGTGTGTAATTTTGGCTAGAGTGTCAGATAAACTGATTTTCATTCACGAAAACAAAGTTTTTGAGTGTTATTTTTCACTTAACCTGGCTGAAACTAAGACATAAAAAGCTATCATTGCAAGCTTGTTTATTGTAGTTCTAATTTTCAGTTCTTCAGTTTCTCAGTCTTCATGCCTTAAAGCCGATTCGAGATTTTTTTGGAAAATGACAACACACAATCGCTTTGTACTTTTATTTACCAGTGAGTTTTACCGTGTTTTGAAACGAAACTCTTCTGAGTTGATTGCCATGAAACATAAGCTTAATTATACTGTTGAGGTTGGTAGCAAGTTGACAATTAACTCTATTTATCTTTTTCATTCTCAGAATCAGATAGAGAAAGCTGGTTCGATGGCTTTTAGAAGTCGAAATTTTCATGCCTTGTATTTAGCAGCTGAAAGTTTCGTGTTTGCATGAGATGCAGCCGAGCCGCACAGTCTGAAATTATTGAAGTCTTCACTGACCAAAGAACAACCAAAGAACAACCATGTAAAAGAATTAAATAGGCATTTTCTTGAATGAAAGTCATTTATAGGCATGTTTAGTTTCCCAGCACTGAAAGCTCCGGGTCTTCGTGACAGCAGTCATCAAAGTCGAGGTTGTTATTAAATCCCGCACATCTTTTGTTTTGAGTTGTTGTTTTCGCTGATAATAAAAAAATTGTTGAACGGACTAAAATTTTATTTCCCGGTTCTAGTGTTAATGATAATGATGACGGCTTTTTTTGGTTTCTTTCATAAGTATTGCCATTCTTTTCTTAGTTATCGCCTTTTCCCAAATTAACTTATGCCAAGCCAGTAGCATGCAAGAAAGCCAGTAAAAACAACTTCGTCTTGTCGAGCGCTCGCGACCTGCAAACTTCAAACATCATTTTCACCGTTGGTGCAAACAGATAACCATGTGGTGCAAAAGTTTGACACTAGAAAAATATATAAGCTTTCGAATGAAGTGATTTTTTTCGCCCCCTTTTTTGTCTGTTTCTCCCTTTTTGCTTTCAAACTTGCGACGGCAATGTTATGCTTACTCAATTGGTTTATATACTAGACCGGAAATAAAAAGCTGACCGAATGCTAAATTTTGTGCTCATGCGCAGTGCGTTTTGCCGCGGTGTTGCCCCTGGGCACTTACTCTTACCGTACCAGTTCCAGAAGCGTTTGAATTGCCTGCTTCTGATTGGCCAGAAAAATTTTTTTCTGGCCAATCAGAAGCAGGCAATTCAAACGCTTCTGGAACTGGTTCGGTAAGAGTAAGTGCCCAGGGGCTCGTCTCGATCTTACAGTAAACTTTCACCACGAACATTTTATCGACCCGACTAACTGCCCCTGGGTCTCCGAGGATGGATCGAATGGAGCCAAAAGTCAAGACCCAAAAAAACCCGTAGGGCTTCCAGCAAAACCCCAAAAAATCCCAAAAATTAACCCCCAAAAAATCCCATGCCGATTTTGTGGGAATTCCAGTGACAGTAAAGCCAATTGACTGAATTGAAGCGGTTGAAGTCTTGTACACGGCCGGGCACCACGGGACAATGCAGACTATTGTATAACACGTGCGATGTAAAGCGACACCATAGTTAACTATTAAACAACAGCCAAACACGTTTGTTTGTACTTTATTCGCAGAACTACGCAGCCGCCAGGGCACTACCGATTCTTTTCAATACCCCAAAAAATCCCTACTCAAATCAAGCTACCCAAAAAAATACTTGCCAAATTTTCGTACCCAAAAAAATCCCGGAATCGAAAATTTCAAAACCAAAAAAATCCTTCGATCATCCCCGTCACTTGGAATCCCGAGTACCTCCCTAGGGCTGCGCCCAGCGCCCACCACCCAGATAGATAGATAGATAGATAGATAGATAGATAGATAGATAGATAGATAGATAGCTTTATTAAAAATCCATTGCAGCCCAAGGGCTGGATTACGGACTGTACAATACGTTGAATACTAAGACTAACTATTATAAATAAATATCAGTAAATAAATAAAACAAAGGAACAAAATACAACGTCATGAAATTTAAGAAAATAGCCGCGAATTTACAATAAAACCATTAGAAAATAGCCGCGTTATGCATGATAAAACTATTCATTAGTCAATTTGTTCTACAAGGAGGCACGTTAAAAACGCGCTTACTCCTTAAGGCTACAGTACTAAGATTACGTGGCGGCAAAAGGCCATGTAATTTGTGGAGGCTGTTGTCCTTAATCTCATTGAATAGGCGCTCTGTCAGCCATTGGCGCCGTTGGTGGAGGGTGGCAATATTGCACTCTTTTAGAGCCTCTTGATAGCCTAAATCAGGGAAAATAATTCTAAGTGCACGGCGCTGAATTTTCTCTAGCTCTTCAGAGAGATACTCAGGCAGACCATTGTGGAAAACTTGGCAGGCATATTCAAACATGGGCCGGATACACGTAGTATGGAAACAAAGTAGCTGCGCAGGATCTCCTTTTGCACGCTTAAGCTGCCTTAATAGGTATAGCCTAGAGGCTCCTTTTTTGATAACATTCTCTATGTGAGCGTTCCACTTTAGATTGTTTGAAATTGTGAGACCAAGAAGTTTTGCGCTAGTTACAACCTCAATTGGTTTGTTGTTAATAGTAACTGTTTCGAAAGGATCTACAGACCTTGAGAAACTTATCTGCAACTCTTTACACTTGGTCTCATTCAACTGGAACCCTCCCTCCACCTGGGCCTGACCCCCGGGCATTAGCACTTTTTTCACCTCGTGATATGGCAAATTTCCGGGGGTGGGGACGAAAAATGAGGGCGAATTCCGCGTCCTCTATCAACACTGCAACCGTTTTCATTGATCGCACATTCGAGTGGTGCCTTTTTAAGCATTTAACGAGCGATTTTTTCGTTTCGATTTTGTAACGTCTGCTTTTCATGCCGCGACTACAACAGTTCATGGTTTCAGTAGTGTTATAAAATTATTGACATTAAAATTAATAGTGTTCTGTAAACAGGGACATCCAACGAGAACATAGCATTGTTAAATGTATTTTAGTATTTAAAGTAATAAATCAAAAACGAGTGCGAGTGTTTGACCGGGGTATCCAGACACCGAGAAACAGATGAAAGCACGAGGCCGTAGGCCGAGTGCTTTTATTGTTTCGAGGTGTCTGGAGACCCCGGTCAAACACGACGCACGAGTATTTGATATGGCTTCTAAAACTATTCACACTTCTTTAGTAATTGAAGGGGTATTGTTTCAGTGCTCTGATTTCCCATGAGATTATGCCTTTAAAAAACAATCAAAATGTGGGAAATTTGTTGTTGTTCGTTGTAAATCATGTGGGAGTGAAGATGGCGGAGTCTGTTGCAGCGAATGCCGAACGCCGTTTTCGTTCTCCAAAAACCTGGGAAGAAGAATCAAAGTTGCTGAAAGGGAGTATTCGTAAGTCAACTGCCTACAAAACCAAATGGGGGCAAGATTTCCGTATAACCCCATACATTAATTATGCATACATTCATTGTTTAAAGAAAACAAAAGACAGAACAATACTAAGTTCAGCTATTGTTTTAGAAATTTTTAATTTTTTTTCTAAGTCTTTTTTGAAACGCGCTAAATTTGGCGCTTTTTGAACTAAAATAAAAACTTTTTGGAACAAATTTCGGACTATCTTCGCTTTCCGAAACCTAACTTTATAATGACCCCAGAGATAGTGATAATCAATGTAATTAGTGGCGTTGAGTAAACTATCCATCGATCGTAACACAGGGTTTAATAAACAATTAAAGTAAAAAAAAGTCTACCTTATTCCTCAGAGTTTCCTTTTTTTCCTGAACTATATTTTCGAGTTTCCACCTTCTCCTCCTACGTCTGATCTGCCTGTTTTATTTAGCCCTTTAGGCGCCGTTCGCAATGTCATTGTAAAGTTCGACGATATGCTTTACTATCATGCTTCCAAAGAGAACTTCACCGTAATGCCTACGCCACATATTTAAAACTCCTGCCAGTAGTTGCTTTTGCGGAATAGTTCTTTGAATGTTCCTGTACAGGGCAAACCATGCTTTGCCCCTCCATCTATTTTCGATGCGCTGCGTGTCGGCACCTGTGTCAGCTAGGTGTATTTTACAAAGCTTGAGCTGTTCCTAGCCCTCCTCTCGTAGATATTCATAAGACCCATACTCGTCGCTCATCACGTCTGTAAACCTCCAAAATTTGAGCACGAATGATGGCCAAACTGAGTTGCGTTATTCCTGCTCTTCTTGGACAACGGCCGGGGTATTTTTGAAAAACGCCGAATAACCTTGAAGTTTAGTTATTAGGGTTAGGAAACTGAGTCAATCAGCTTTCATTTAAGTCCTCTCCCAGAGCTCTTGCACATTTAACAGAAGTTGTGAGGGCAGCTTATGTTTTCCTTACACCACTCTATGTACCGGTCGCGGTCATGATCTACCAGTATTCTGGAGAGCCTTTCAAAAGTTTAGTTGAGCCATACTAAGCATGAAAGTTGACCAAGTCCCTGACAAGTGTAATACAAGAGAGGAGTGTTTGTGAAGCTTGTGCGTGTTTGTTATTGCCTGAAGAGATGCATGTTTTCGTGGATATGTTACAAGCAAAAGCGTGAATAATTTACATGAATACACATTTCAGTTCTTTTGTTATGTATATTTGAACTTGAGCACGCAAAAAGATATCAATTTTTTGACCAGGGAATCTCAACAAATCGTCGTGGTCTAGTGGTATGGCAGAGAGACAGGTACGTCGGAGCTACAGGAAAGCGTTGGTTCAAATCTCGCCGACTACCGAGAAAAAAAGGGAAAAAGGAAACCGGGGGGCACTGGAGAGAGTGGTAGGTGAATGAGAGGGGAAAAAAGAGAAAGAGAGGGGTGGAAAAAGATAAAAGAAGACGAAAATTGAAATCCTTTTTTACTAACGCAGTAAGTATTCATTACCGATGTATATATGCAATACTCTGGGGAATTCACCATTGTCTTAGAAGACAATAAGGCGGATGCATTATTAATGACACAGAATGCATAATTAATGTATGGGGTTATACGGAAATTTTTCCTTATTTGGCAGTGGAATAGCTAAGCAATTGTTAGATACTATTTATTTCTATAATGGTAAAATTTTTGGCTTACGTGGTCAACGAAGAAAAATGAACTGGCCGAGTAGCTGATTAATTATGATGATTAATTAAACTGAAGTATTGTTCTTGTGTTCTGTTTGTTTTGTTTTGATCCATGAATCTTGATATCCAATGAGAAGACAGATGAAAACCACGCGTGGTTTTGATATGTGATCCAAAACACGTGTGGTTTTCATCTGTGTTTTCATTGGGTATCAAAACTCATGCACGTGACGAATTTAGCCATTTTTTATTGGCTATTAAATTTATGAATTATTAATGAGTTTTAGAACGGTAGTTATAGGCATATTTTTATTCCCTAAAAATCTTTTATTTGTTGGATTTCCTAGCTGAATGTCTAGTGATCCGAAAATTATAGGGATCTAAACTTACCTTTTCGAAAATTTCAGCCAGAAAAAAGGTTCCCGAAAATTCTAGGTGACCTTTTTAGGGTAAAAATCCGTTAAAGATGGGCAATTATACCATTTTTCTAGCCTGCGGTGCAGCCGTTTTTCAGACGTTCGAAAATCCTAGGAGAGGCAGGCAAGCAAGAAAGTTTACAACAAATGTTCCGAAAACTCTAGATCTCAAATCGTCTTCCGAATAGATATTTTCTGGAATAGTTTTATAAATATGAAGAATGTTCTTCAAATATTGATTCAATAACCGAAAAAACGTTGATTCACGTCTATAGCTCCCGATTTCGCTAAGTACTCCTGGCTTGACATAATGAAGAAATGCAGTGCGTAAAATCGATAATATGCCTACAATTTTTACCCGTCCTTGACAGATGAGCCAATCTGCTTGGTTTCTAGTAAAATCCTCTGTATAGAGTTATATAAAGAGTCATATTCGGATAGGAAACCACGTGCGTGTCAAAAGCTCGGGGGCTGCCCCGGGGTTGGCAAATGCCCGACCTCCGGGCAGCGCAAAATTTGCTAATACTCCACCCCCGGGACTGAAAAAGGCGGGCAAATGCCCCGTAGTATCCGGGGGGAGGCTGGACGCAGTTGGAATTGATCGATGCCGCATAATCACCAATACCTAAATGCGGAAACCCTCAAAAGTTGCCTTTTCAAGAAACTGAAGGAAGGTACGAAGAGTAAAAATGAAAGGTACACGACAGATATACCCATACCTTTCCTACTTTTTTTTTTTGAGCCGGGGTGGAGGGGTTGAACCTCGGCGCGGAGCATCAGATAATTCTATCCGCCCAAAATAAAGAAGAAGTTGTTTTTTAAAACCCATGCCCTGATACCATCATTTCAGGGAATGAATTCAACGATTTTTTCGAAGCTAGATAGATTCAGAGTAGACTGCAAAACGCGGTTTCTTTCTACCTTTGGAAGGCACCGCTGACATAATCTACGGAGACCAATCACTTTCAAGAGCCTCCAAATTGAAGGAGAGCACTTCTGTCGCAGACAAACTTTGTAACTTTCTGTCATTTCATATCATTCACGAGCAAAATTGGAGTCAGCGAGCGAGTGAATTTTCTCCGCTATTTGCACAGACCCTGGTTGCGTATGAAATATGTTAAGAGGTGTTTCTTTCTTGCGATTTTTATAGGGAAGTGGAGTCGGAAAATATCTTCATCACCTTGCTACTACTTCATAATTTTCTTAGCAACTTCAGTTTTATGTGTTTCATTTTGGAATCTGAACATTACGCCGTAAAGAAGAAACCTTCAAAAAAAAGATGAAAGAATAAAACTAAAATTCCTTCGCGTGAACAAGATAAAAAGAGCATTTATTATAATCTCCAACTATTTTCCTTGGGCCCAGTTCAGTGTTCAATGGCCGATTAGCGCTAACCCGGGGTTAAATTGTAATCCCAGTTTCAGTTTCGAATAATTCTCTCTATTCTTTTTTATAGACTCCAATCATCAAGTTATGGATAAAAAAAAACTACACAAAAACCCTCGTGTATCTTAACCCAGCTTTGAACAGCCCGTCCCTGATGAAAAATAGCCAGGTTAAGAAGAAAACAAATATACGATACTTTTAATTACAATAACGTAGAAGTCTGTAATTTCAATAGACATGTGGTGTGATTCCAGATTACGCGAGGAAGACAACAAATTAATAAAACTACATAACATTTACGCTGATGAATCAAATAAGTGTGATAATAGTATTTCCAAAAAACGCTTATAGAGCTTATCAGAAATAGCCGGCAAGACAAGTAACGTTGTCGGAAGAATTCCACTATTAATCTAATAGACTATCCAGCCAGATCAGTTTGTTTCTACAAGGTATGCACGCCGGGCGGTGATGCGTTTTAGTAATATAAAGATTTAGCCAGGGCTAAAAGCGAAGCTCTCGATAATATTTATAATATGTTCAAACAAAATATAAAATCGTGTAATGCTAAGCGGCGACGGCATGCAACGCCTGAAAACGGTGAAAAACAACATTAGGTCTAATTAGCAAAGGCAACTTTACACGTGTAGCACACTAATTGGTCAGCACACTTTTTTTGTACATTTCTTTGCCGTTGTTTTGCACGCCTACATCGTGAAACTTCTTAGTTACACGTTTTATAAAGGAAATGTCGTACGTGCTCCCGTTCACTTTTTTTCACTGCCGCTCATTTTCACCTTGCATTGGTGGCCGCTAGCATTTCTCATTTTGTCGCCGCCGCCACAAAATTTTCATGTTGTTCTTCCAACCAAAAAAAATGTCTCCTTTGTTTTTTTATCTCTCGTTCTAAATCCCTGTCGTCGTTGAGCTTCGCTGGTCTGTCGCCCACTTTCTCTTTTTCTCTCTCTTGCTCTATATTCCAAATTTGTGGACATGACAATTTATCTAAGCTTAATACTTTAGACAACACGGATACAGAAACAATTTCCGCCTTCCGTTTTCGTCTCTATTGACTCTTTTGTTGTGTCTGCTTTACAAGACGCCGGTGGCTATGCGATTTCCCGCCAAAATAACCTCGAGTTGCATTTGGGTTGCCATATCTCTTGATTGAGTTATTTTACACTGATATGCCTGTGGTGCGGACGGACGGTCTCTCGAGCGGGCGGTGTACGGTCACGTGATTACCGAATTTTCTCGGATGGGTAGATTACTTCATTTTCTTACCCATGGTGCTCCGCTGGCGCGCTTCGCGCGCGAGAGCTCCGCTAAAAATTTCAAGAAAAGACTAACGTTTTATTTTCAAAATGACCCGGTCTAGCCGGCCAGTTCTGACTTTTGGAAACGCCCTTAGACATGATTTGACTCCTAGGGCTGGCCACTAAAACAGAGATTAGACGGTGTTTAACAAAATAGCGTTTTAAGCCGTTTTCAGTTTGGCCAACCTTAATATCCAAACGTTGTCTGGCGTACCAAAAAGGTATGCAAAACGACTGTATACGCACAAACTGAGTATAGTAGAGACTAGAACAACGCCTGGAGGTCCACTGACCGACATCTGTCATTCCAGAAAACCGTTCAAAACCAGCCATTTCAAAATCAAACTACCTGGATGCTAACCGCAGAAATGACATCAATATAGAACTATACACTGTACATCAGAACAGTCCTCTGTATCACTGATGTCCTTCACTTGGAACCTTTAACATAAGGGTTCCAGACCAGGCCCCAGTTGTTCAAAAGTTGGATAGGGCTATCCACCGGACAAATCACTATCCAACGATAAGTATTAGGGAAAACAATAGCATTATCCAGTGAACAGTGATTTACTCGCTGGACAGCGTTATCCACCTTTTGAACAACTGAGGGGCAGGATCCACTCAATCTTTCCTTCTCCTTCAGGCGTCCTTTACTAACTTATTAGAGGTTCGACTGCGTAGATACTCTTGTAAAATATTCTACTCCAACCAGTCAATTTATATGTACAGCAATTTACAAAAAGTAAGGCGTGGTTGTTCTGGGTGGTATCACCCTGTCGCAGTCAGGTACTGCTTTAAATAGCTTGGGTTCACGGGTATCCGCATCTGAGAATGCTAATATAGAAGCAATATTTCCACAACGGTAACAATAATTAGGAGCAGACCAAACAGTCACCAGCGTCTCATCAAACATGTATTTGTACCCTTCATGGACCAGCTGGTGGGCACGGCAGATCAACTTCAAGTTGTTGATATGGACAAACTGTGAAAAGAAAACAAGGATTACAAAGTGAATAGCCACTTCTTTAGCCCTTCTCTACCAAAAATGAAAGGTAAGAACAGTCAAAGTTACAGGAAGTCTGAAAGAAAATGTCTCTCCCTTATCTCTGATAATAGGCATATTTCATGCATGTGCACTGCAAACCACACTTTTTACTAAAAGTACTCATAATTTTTATGAGTACTTTCAATAAAAGAAACAACTACCTGTAAAGCATTTTGGTGTGAAAGAGCAGTTTCCAATTTACCAATGTTCTTTTAACTTGTCTTAAGGGCAACTTTCATACTTGTCATGTTGATAAAGGTTGAGAAAATAAGGATACAGTGTACTTTTATAAGCACTAAAAAAGTGAGCTTCTTTTCAAACTGTCAGAAACAAGTGTTTTTTTAAATAAAAGATAACAAAGAGACAAAAAAAATGAGTAGGTACATAGAAACAAGATTTCATTTTTTAAGCAATGACCAACTCAAAATGCAGTCATGACTCACACCATGTCATATATTGTTTGCTAGTTGTTATATTATGGGTGAACACTGCACATCTTATCTTTTACCTCATTTGTAACTTTTGCACCAAACAGCCATCCTGCTCCCCTGGGGCTGATGGCCCAAGTATCCACATCCTCGGGGTCAGACCACACAAGATGTGCCAAATGTTAAGGACAATACCTAGGCATAAGTGTCCTTCAAATAAGGAAACTGATGTTTTCTTTAGGGTCTATGTTACTTGAAGGTGGGGGGACCAGTGTTTTCACAACTTTTCAGAGTAGGAATTGCAAGGTCCTCCATACCTTGCCCTCTGGGGGGTTGGGGGGGGGGGGGTGGTCTGGAGGCATGCTCCCCCAGAAAAGTTTTAAGGTGGCTCACTAAAGTTTTTTATGGTCTATACCTCCCAAGTTTGAGCATAAACTGTGTCGCCATAAACAAAGATTTGGAAAAATAGTCAGGGGGCGAGGATGTACTCCTGGGAATTCTTGGTGGGGTGTGCCGCCCAGTTCTCCAAATCCCGCCCTATTTCAGACCAAAATATGTCACCCTTTGGGGTGGCATATACCTGTATGGCTTATACAAGGGAGTACTCTTTTTAAAGCGACCTCCGGATGCAATTCAATGGTGTATAGAAAATGAGTGCTCTGATATGACTTAGGGTCTGTAATTACAATTTTGACTTGTTAATTACTAATTCAACTCCACAAGGTCTGTTTACATATTCCAAAAATTGCGCATCTCATATTCTGTTTCACGCATGTGTCTCGTGATATGCACATTAATCAGCTAAGAAATTGTATCTAACAAGCATGTGCATCAGCTGACTGTGTCCCTTTAACAGTTGAACATGTGGTTGTGTATAAAAGGATATCACAAAAAGCTCCCTTGTGAGGAATTTCCATATTACGATCTATTGTTCGAATCTGAAGGAAAACATAAGAAAAGGTTACAAACAACATTGTACCACTCTCAGTGAAAAAAATAACTGTAACTTTGTCACAACACTATACTCTACTTCTCAGTAATACTAAAAACAAAACTGACACGACATATACCGGTACACACATAAATTACCTGTAATATTATTGTATGGTAAGTTAAAAATTCCAGGGCTGTGCTCTGCTGGTGCCCATTGGCCCCTGGTACCTCACTTTTGCCCTTGGGCAACTACAATGTAGGGAATCTTAGTTTTTTCATTGAACTTATATGTTGGGCACCTTGGATTTCACAGGTTCAAGGAATTGGGCTTCTTTCAATTCTTCTTAGAGCACAGCCTTGAGATCAGTCAAAAAGTGTTCAATAAAGAAAAAAATCCAAAACAGTATTTGAACCTGGGTCATGGCCTTTAAATTATACATGAAATTCTTTTAGTGAAGTGCTGGTTTACATATGTATATATAGAGGATGTTACACGGTGGTGCAAAGATATGAATTTTATTTTCGAGTGGCAAAACAATATTTTACAAACGAGCACAGCGAGTGAGTAAAATATTGTTTTTGCAATGAGAAAATAAAATTCATAACTTCAAGCTGCTGTGTAATGTTCTTTTTATTATATAGACAAAAAGACATCTATAAAATAACAGATTTTTATTCGCCAAAAAGTAATTGTGACGGCTCAGATTTACAGTACAGCAATATAAGACATTGGTTATAATAATCTGGAGAAGTAACAATGAGCTGAATAGGGCTCTACAATGACAAAATATAAGCAACACTTTGGAAAATGTGCGAGTAAAATTCAAAAGACGCAAGACACCTACAAATTTCGAAGGAAAATTACCAAAATTATGTTATCGACAAACTCACGTGTGAGATTATGGAAAATAAACCATTTGGGTCCCGGATGTAGTTTTTATGAATTTTACAAGTGGCATATCTTCCAGTAAAACACTCGTGTCTATATAATAAATATAATGTGGTTAAATGTAATTTAAGCTAAGTTAAACGCGAAACAATGCTGGTCTGGGGTTTCCTTTGTCTCGGTCATGCGCAGTGGTGGGGGATCTGCAGGGGGTCGCGTGGTTTTACAGCTCGGGTTTTGAGGTCAACTCATTTGCGCGTGCACTTCTGCCTTTTCGACGGTGCTTGGCGGCTTTACTCTTATTTGCCTTTTTGACGATGGGTTCGCGGGGTACGACTAATAGCCTGCAAACCGCTCCGGTGTTACTGCCTGTTCCATCTGGAGAAGAGGCTTCGGTTTCAAACGTGTCTTCGTCGGCTGGTCAAAACGTCTCGCCTCCCTCGTCGCAAGTTTCTCAAGCGTCTCTTCCACCGGCCGGGCCGGCGATCGCGGGAGTTTCGCCAGAAATGGTTGCGTTGATCACGCAGACCGTGCAAGCTGTTCTCGCAGCCGAGCGGGAATCTTCGGGAACTGCCTCGACTACATCTCAGCCGGGTTTGTCCGCAGCGAGCGCCATTACTACAACACCGCCTTGTTCGGGAGGCGTTCCCGCTGCTTTGCCGTCGCTCACCGATTCTGCATCAAGCCTGTTGGCCGCGGGGACAGGATTCGGCGGACATCCCGTACAAGGTAGGCCAAGCCAATCATTTGTTGTGCCATCCTTTGTGTCCACGTTTTCGCTTCCATCCATGTCATCTTTCGCTCCTAGCGCCTCGAACGTTTGCTCCTCGCAGAGCGGGGCGATTCGCGATCTCGCCGCCCGTTCTGTCGGTCCATCGGCTTCGTTGTTGGACCAGCCGTTCGTTGTTGGTCCCGGTTTCTCGCCCGTGCCGGCGAAGCTGGTCGCTCAAATCGTGGCGGGCAAGTACGTTGACTTGAGCGATTTACTGGCCGTGAACTTGCTGCAGAAGGAAACCGAGCCGCAAGTGCTGTTCGACGGGCGCCTTGTTCTCACGTCCCAACCGAAGCAACAGCGCCGGAAGATCGAGGACATCACGTCCTGGATGGAAGCCTTTTCCATCTTTGCTATGATTTTGGTCACCCACTTCCCGCATCGATGGAAGGACTTATTGCAGTACCAGCTGCTCATCCTCCGCACATTCCGTCATTTCTCGGGCAAAGTGTGGCTCGCGTACGACCGAGCATTCCGTGAGCATGCCGCCGCCATTCGCTTGACGGATTGGTCGTCGATGAACGTGCAATTATTTAATTTCCATGCTGCTGGTTCGTCCGTCCGTGACTCTACACTGGCTCAATCTAATGAGTACCCTGAGCCACCAGGATCTTCGTCTTCTAATGTCGTTTGCATTTCGTGGAACAAGGGGCGCTGTACAGCACCCTTCGCGTAGTGTCGCTATGCCCATCGCTGCAATTTATGTTCTGGCTCCCATCGTGCGACGACGTGCCCCAATCGCTCCAGCCGGGACAGCCGTGAAGAACGCAAACGTCGCGGAAGTTCTCCAGGATCTTCCTCCGGTGCCAAAGCTCGCCGTACGTGAGGGATTCATTAGTTGCCGGGTTTCGCAGCCATTCGTGCGTACAGTCTGCAGTTGTCCTGACGGTTTAGCTGTGCCGCCTCGTGTTGTTGCTTCGCTCATTCCCACGTGAACATTCATGATCTTGTTGTTTATCGTTTTTGTTAGTGTGGCACTTCGCCTTAGTTGATTAGTTATCGTAATGTGGTCTCTTTTGAGGCTATTTTGTTATTTTTGACAGTTCGTGTGCGGCTATATTGCCCCTACACCCCGTTTAGCAGGGGTCAGGGTATCATGCCTTTAGCTCACCTGCTTCGTTGCTAGGCTCTCTTGTTTGCATTTGTACCAGTCTTGGATGTTAGATAATAAAATGCTATGGTTGGGTTTTCATCATTTTGCAAGTGTTTCTTTTCTTTGCGATTTTATCATCAGGGGGTCCTATTTTCCATCCAGTGTCGGTGGTTTCTCCCCTGAATGTGGCACAATTCACGTTGGACCTGGCTGGGCACCCAGATCAGCAAGCAGTCGCCTTTGTTTTGCAAGGCCTCACGCACGGGTTTCGCCTGGGATTCCAATCTACTCGTACACTTAAATCTGCCAAACGGAACAAATCCTCGGCATTCCAGAACCCGAAAGTTATTGACGATTATTTGGCCCACGAGGTTTCCAGATGCCGGGTGGCAGGCCCCTTTCCCTCGATTCCCCTTCGGAATTTACAAATAAGCAGTTTCGGGGTAATCCCCAAAAAAGGCCAACCTGGCAAATGGCGGCTTATTGTTGACTTATCATCCCCGGGTGGGTACAGCGTAAATGACGGTATCAGCGCTGACGCATTCTCTATGCATTACATCAAACTCGACCAGATTATCCGCATGGTGGCCAAGCACGGTCGTGGGGCCATGATGGCAAAGTTCGATGTCGAGGCCGCTTATCGCAACGTTGCAGTGCATCCCGAGGATCGGTACCTGTTAGGGATGAAATGGCGGGGCCAATTCTTTGTTGACTTAGCTCTTCCCTTTGGGCTCCGCTCGGCTCCCTATATTTTTAACTCGATAGCAGACATGGTGGAATGGATCATTATTAATAGGTACAATGTGGCCGACCTTATGCACTATCTCGATGATTTCCTCACTGCAGGCCCGGCTTGTTCGAACCAGTGCGCTAATAATTTGCAAACATCCCTGGCAGTTTGTCGGTCACTTGGCCTTCCCCTCCACCCTGGCAAGTGCGTTGGCCCGCTCACTTGTTTGACCGTGTTGGGAATTGAGCTAGATTCAGTGCAGCAATCGGCTCGTCTTCCAGAAGACAAGTTAGCCGCCCTTCAGGAGTTGATTCAGTCGTGGCGGAACAGGCGGTGGTGTACCAGACGTCAACTCGAGTCGCTGATCGGCCACCTTCACCACGCCGCCAAAGTTGTGTGGCCTGGTCGTACTTTTCTACGCCGCATGATCGACCTCCTTTGTTGCTTTCGCTCGCGCGAGCATCCTATTCGTTTGAGCGTGGAGTTCCGCAAGGATATCCAGTGGTGGTCTGATTTTCTCACGTCGTGGCATGGGGTGAGCTTTTGGCTTTTCCCGGGTTTGTCTGCTTCCACAGATGTGGAGGTCACGTCAGATGCTGCTGGCTCCTTGGGATTTGGCGCTTACTTCAAAAATGAGTGGTTCAGCGGAGCGTGGGCCCCCTCCCAGTACGATCAATCAATCGCGTACAAAGAACTATTCCCTGTGGTGGTTGCTTCTCACGTCTGGGGTCCGCAATGGTACCGATGCCATGTTTTGTTCCGCTCGGACAACGAGGCAGTGGTGCACATTCTCACGTCCAGGACATCAAAGGTCCCATGCATTATGCAGCTGCTGCGCCACTTACTTTCCGCTGCGGCTCGCCATAATTTTACCTTTACAGCTATACACCTGCCTGGCATTCATAACTCGATTGCTGATGCTCTTTCCCGCTTTCGTTGGCAGGAGTTCCGGCGTCTGGCGCCCGAGGCCTTACCACTCCCAGCTCCAATTCCTCATCAGCTATGGGATTTTTTGATATCTCCACCTTAGAGGCTCGGTGCCACACTCTTCTGGTGCATGGGCTGGCATCCTCTACACGCAACTCGTACGCTTCAGGTCAGAAAAAGTTTTATGACTTTTGTACTCAGCTTGGTAAGATTCATCCCTCCGGTTCCCCTTGCCCGGTTGACGAGTGGACGCTATGCCTGTTCGCAACGTTCTTGGCCAATACTGTGCAATACTCCACCATCAAGGTGTATCTCTCTGCCGTGCGCTCCTTGCACGTCGACCAGGGCTTTTCGGATCCTCTTGTCAACTGTTTAAGGTTGCAGCGGGTGCTTCGAGGAATTAAGCGAACTCAGGGCGATTCTTCTTCTCAACGGCTTCCAATCACAGATGAGATCATGGCTGTTATCTTCAAAGCATTGGACATCACGATGGCAGATCATTGCATGTTTTGGGCAGCCTGTTGCCTGGCGTACTTTGGCTTTCTTCGCTCTGCGGAATTCACCGTCCCCAATTTGGCCAGTTACTCCCCTTCCATCCATCTGGGTGTGGCCGATATCGCTGTGGACGCTAGTTCATTGCCCTCATGCCTTCGCATTAGGATAAAGGCATCCAAAACTGACCCCTTCCGGAAGGGGTGTTTCGTGCACATAGGCCGTGGCTCGTTTCCGCTGTGCGCCGTCCAATCGCTGTTGGCGTACTTGACTTTAAGGGGCGACAGACCAGGCCCCTTATTTTTGTTTCAGGACGGTCGCCCGTTGTCTCGATCTCTGTTGACGGCTTGGTTACGTCGCATCTTGCCTTCGGCTAACATCCAAGGCAACTTCTCTAGCCACAGTTTTCGGATTGGGGCAGCTACTGTCGCAGCTCGTAATGGCATCCCAGATCATCAAATTCAGGCTTTGGGGCGGTGGACCAGCACCGCCTATTTGTCTTACATTCGTACTCCTGCGGAGACGTTATCGCAACTCTCGAAAAAATTGACTGCAGGTGTTTCAGGTTGCTCATCATAGAACCCGTCAGCTTTTACTTTCACTCAGTCTTCTGGGGACAAATTAGGGCACCGTTGTATCTCTACCTATGCTGGTTTGTGCTTAGCACAGTTGTCTCCGATGTTATTTGACTTCTCCGCGCGGTTTCGTTATGCTGTGGCCAGTAAGCACTGGGGGCAAGTAGGGGCTTTGCACTCATAATGGGATTCCGGTCAGGGAGTTCAGCCCTGACAGTGGGACGGAGGACAGCCTGTTGTTGCGGGTTGCAGGTTTTGCGCGTCATCACTGGGTATGTATGCTCCTTTCTGTTTTCTTGTCAGCGGCAGGCTTTGGGGTTGGTGCTTGGAGAGTTTTTTGGGGGGTCTCGGTCCCTCTCCCACCCTGCTCGCGGGCCCTTCGCTCCCCAAGCACTCCGCTTGGAGCGCGAGGTCTGGTGGTTGCCGCTCACAGGGTTGTCATGGTTACCCTACGCGCTCGGCTCCGGTGCTCGAGGCCCCACCATCTTTCCAGGCACCTTCCCCAAGCTCATCTATTGTTGATGAGTTTAAATGTGGTTAAATGTAATTTAAGCTAAGTTAAACGCGAAACAATGCTGGTCTGGGGTTTCCTTTGTCTCGGTCATGCGCAGTGGTGGGGGATCTGCAGGGGGTCGCGTGGTTTTACAGCTCGGGTTTTGAGGTCAACTCATTTGCGCGTGCACTTCTGCCTTTTCGACGGTGCTTGGCGGCTTTACTCCCCGCCCTCCCCTCCCCCTTTTCCGGTAAGTATGTGGTAAGTATCATGGTTCCACTGTCTTCTGTCAGTGTGACGGTGCCTGGTGGTTGCCGCTCACAGGGTTGTCATGGTTACCCTACGCGCTCGGCTCCGGTGCTCGAGGCCCCACCATCTTTCCAGGCACCTTCCCCAAGCTCATCTATTGTTGATGAGTTTAATATATATATAATTATTTTTTCTTGCCTAAAAAGGTGACAATGAAATGTATGACTATGTTTGCTATAAATATACATATACATGTAAAATGATATCTGTTCACCTGATCAAGGGTTCTGATGTCTGGTGATAAACCACCATGAACACACAGAATCTGCCCGTCAATGACCTACACGTAAAAGAAAAATTATATTACGAATTTAGTTTTATCAAAACAGTTGATAAGGCAAATCGGCAACTGTAGGGGAATTGAGAAGATAACATGTTAACCCTTCATCAGGGCAAATAGTGCAGATTTGCTCTGATGAAGAAACCTAACCCTTCCTATAAAAGGAAAATGACCACTCAAACACGTTGTATTCATCATGTTAAACTTCTCAAGGCTGACACCATTTTGTGGATGTGGATATCTTTGCTGAGATGCTTAAAAAATCTGAGAAAAAATGGAGCAGAGCAATACGCAGTGTAAGATAACATTATTCAGGGGAGATATTTTAAAATGAATTCGACTGGAACACTTACAGCTGCAACAGTTAGAAGGTCAAACACCTTACAGCAATATCTCCAAGCGTTTGCATTCCCATACTTTGATTGGCATTCATCTGTAAAATAACAACATACAAAAAATTATGTAAAAGAAATAATCAATAACTACATCATGTTAAAACTAAATATCGTCACTACACTGTAATAATAACCTTTATCAGTCAATCAATATGTTTCTCTGCTTCTAATTGGTGTCGATATTTCACAATGCAGTACCTCTGCCCAAATTTGACAGATTTGCTATAAAAAGTACACTTGGTTACCACCAGAAACTCATAAGGGGTTAAAACATGTAACTCGCGTTCAATGCTCGTGAATATTCACTTTTACCATATTTAGAAACCTCAGTGACAGATATCCATTTTCAACGAAATGGCTGCCACGTGATCACCATGCAGGTGTTTTAAGACAAGAGTTCTGCATTTCAGGGTTAAAAATACACTGTTAAAAGACAAAAAATGGAAAGAGAAAGTTAAAAAGAATGCTCAGCTTTCTTTTTGTGGAGGAAGGGAAGCTTTTCATCAAGAAATCGTCCTTTGAGGAATTCAACCTTGTTTTCTTCACGACGCAGCGCATGGTCTGTTTTAAAATGCAACCAAGGCAGTGACGTTTTTGCTGAATTTTGAGGTACATTTTGCACTCTATGGCCTAGACAATTAGTTTTTGAAACGGAATTTATGTATTTTTAAATGTTTCATAGACGTTTTATAAATTTTTCTCTTCGGCGCTAAAGAAAAATTACAAAATGTGCCCCGATTTGAGATGGATTTTGTGTTGAATTTTGCCATGTGCTCAGCCAATTTCACTTGCGTGAACAGATCCACGATCCAGATAGTGTTTTCCGAGTTGCTTTAAAGAATTAACGTTTTGGATTTTGAATAAAAATTTTCAAGAAACGGCTTCTCTGTCTATTGTTTTGAGTTTGTTCATTCATAAAATTAGCTCAAAACACGATCGTGACTACAACATCCAAGCCAAATTTAAGCTTAAATGCTTCTCACATTCATTACACGCATCTCCTTTTGCGAAGATGTCAGGTTCAGGTTTTGGACACTCTTCGATACGCAGCTATTGAATTTTATTCGAAAATATTGTTTACTGTTTATTCTAGACTTTTAATATAAGAATTTTAAAAACCTATTTGCAGTATAAGTTTACTGTGCAGGGGGTCAACGAGGCATCGTTTTTGGAAGTGACAACTTCAGGAAGTTGCGAAGACGTCAATGGGTTTCATAATATTACGTTTGGCCCGGGTGGTAAGGCAATAATATCTTTCTGCTCAGTGTTTCGGTACGATTCCTGGTTTCAACCTTTGAAAGCTTTCTCGGCTTTTGGGAGTTTTTCCCCCATTTGTTGGTCGGCCATTTTTTTAAGTGCGCGCGGGAACCTGAAGTAAAATTACGTCACGTTGTTGACGAAGTTTGATTGATCAGTTATCTCTTCTTCTCGTTCCAAATATGGTACTTTTGAAAATGAATTATCACAAGCATTGGACAAAGCAAACATATGAGAGTTACACGTTTCAACCCCTTATGAGTTTCTGTTACCACACTGTAAATGTAAATGTAAATATCATATTATCCACTCTCCTCAGGGCTTTTCAGGGATGATTTACAATGCTGCTTGGGGGTTAAGGTGCAGTTTACAAGTAATAAAGGAATGAGTAATGATGCCCCCATACATGAGTGTGAAAGTGAGATAGACCACTTCACTGGGCACTACGTGCCCTACAAATTTCAAACACTCCAAACTTTTCAACAAGAACCTTTCAGTTGCAGTATACAGGAACGGTGGTCAACAGATCTTTTTGCTTGCACAATGCACCAATGTGAAGGTTATTTTACTTATTCAATCATTAAGCCCTTTACTATCAAAACGCCAGTTATTAAACAGCTCTTCTCCTTTTCATACCACATTATGTTGCTTTCTGCAACAGTGCAGAACAACTTGCAACAGTTAAAACTGAGGAAAAGTGCAGAACAATGAGAGAAAGGAGTATTTATTTACATATTATGCTCAAATGCTCTGAAATAATTTACCTGGTTATCCAGCATACATTGTACAACAGCACTGCTCAAACAGTCAATTTTATATTGATTTGTTTTGGATACTCTGCAATTTGGTCTAATTAATAGTTTTCAGCTTAACAAGATGAAGAAATACTTAGGACTGACAACAAAGATAAAGATGAAAACAAGCTAGAGCTTTAAGAATCTATAATTTTTTTATGTGAAGATACATGTACTCAAATTCCAAAATGACAACAGATTTAGAGCAATCAATCAAAATTTCTTTGAAAAAATAATGCTGCACCTTATTACCAAAAAATATTCAGATTATGCGCACTTTTTTCATTATTGAACAAATGTTATCTTAGAGCAGACAGAGGCAAATTTGGCAGTGCTGGGTACTTTCAAGTATTGATGCATATTCTATTCACATACACTGTTTCAGGGCTCAAAATTGCGACTGATACTATCGCCAATGCAACTAACATTTTCTCCTTGGCGACTAAAAATTCTGGCTTAGTCGCCACTTTGGCGACCAGGTTTCTCTATGATTTTGAATTAAATTAAATAAGTAAAGTTAAAACAAACATTTCATCCTATCTTGCTTTGCTTTCATCATAAAAAATGTGCCAAATTGCATAAACAAAGCCAGTTTACCTGCAAATTTATACCGACCTCTGTCCGCAATTTTTTCAAACAATCAAATCTGATGGGTTGCACCATACTACAGGGCTTCTGATTAATCTGATAGGTTGCGAAAAAAGACAAAATTGCCGGGATTTTCAGAGACATATTCGTGGGAATTTTTGGGGCTAACTTCGCCAAAAAACAATGGGTGAAAAACGGCAGATTTCATGGAAATTTTCTGGGCAAATTTCGCTGGAAATTGATTGATTTTTTGCGATGCGATTCAATTTGATTATGTAAATGTTTCTTAGTTCTTATAACATAACATACAATGTAAACAACATGAAACCGTAAACCCTCAATATGAGAATGGCAACAGGCACAGGAGGATTCACAGTCGCTAGGTTCGTTGCCATGTTTGAGAACCTGACAAAGAGCGTGTCGTACATGGTTTGCCTTATTTGGAAATTCTCAAGGGGAGGTTGAAGGACAGCATTTTTACCCCGCAACACAAAATGCGAACGAACTGCTATTGTCTTTGCTCGTCAATCAAAAACGCACATTAAAGAGTTCTGGATTCTTATTTGAGAATATAATAACTCACTGAGGGCACCCTGGAAAAGGTGAAAAAAAATTGAACTAAAATCGAAACATGGAAGCAAAGAATTGTGAATTGAACCGAATGGTCATAATCGTGATTAATCAAGAATCCGATTAATCATTACACCACTATTTGATGAGTGTGATTAATGTTTTTTTAACAGAGATACTCATTGCTAAGCCCAGAATAGGTTGGCCACACCACTGAGGTCTGTGGTACCTCCCGTACTCTTTTCAAACAGTTGTGTGGGTTCTTCTAGTCAGTCCTTTATCTTTTCTTTCAGAATCCCTATAAGGCCAATGCCCTTCTTTAAAAGTTCCCAATAGCTGGCATATGGAGTTGACTGTAAGTATAGCATACCATAGAAGCCATAAACTTGGGTAATCTGTCTACTTTCATGGTTTCCCCTGAGAAGTGTGATACGATCAGGCCATCTGAAGCAAAAACAACATTGAGTGTACATGTGTCAATGTAAATGAGGGCAAACATTTCCACTGAAACCATCCAGTCTATGTAATTACCAATAATGTTTTCCTACAATATGATTTCAGTGTATTTCATGCCCAGTGCACCAATTCAACGATAAGAACATCTACATGAATCTGCTACCTTATAGTTGCAACTATCAAGACTATCTGCATTTTTCAGATAAATGTATAATCCTGTTCATTTTCAAAACGCAATAAATAAGCTGTAGATTCTAACTAAAATCTCACAATTGTCAGCTTATTTATCATGAAATGTACCAAATTTAGACAATGGTATTTACATCTGGCAGAGGCCATGGAATCTGCCATAATCTTAGAAAGGTCTTATCTCTTAGTCCTTGGTGAAACAATGATCACTCACACATGTCACACTTGGCCTCTAAATTATACTGTATTAAATAAGACATGTATACAGGTTAAAATTTAATTTGATTGAAAATTCTTACTTGGCTTTTAATGTTAGTAATCTTGTGAATGTCTCCAAACTGAAATAACCTCTGTCTACAAAGTCACCCTGTAAATAAATTTAAAACACATAGCAAAGAAAGATTGATGAATTACACTGTCGCTGTACTACTTTGCCTCTTACTTTATTAACATATAAATACCTAGTGGCTATTCATACGGGACCCATACACCGACTTGTATTTGCTATTCAGACAGGATTCTGACTATTATTGATTAGGGTTGAGCACTGACAATACTTATTAGGGTTAAGCAACGAAAATACTTATTAGGGTTAAGCACTGACCATACTGATTAGGATTAAGCACTGAGAAACAGTTAGCTTCTTTTTAGGGTTAGGGTTGGGTGCAAAATAAATCGAAATCAAACAATTACTCAGCAGCGAACACTCTATAGTTTAGTGGTTTAGGTGATCATCTGCAGTCCCTATGCCCCGGGTTTGAATCACGGTCATGCCATACTCAATTTTTTACTGGGCTGCCTGTGCGGCCCAGTCATCAATTTGGTTTTCGGTGGTCGGCGCAGAAAAATGGCCTCCCGGGGGAGGGAAGACACGAGGGTCTGGTACCGAGAAATGATGTTCTCACAAATGGTTTCATAGGATTTTACCTTGCACGAACCCTTGCACGGATACTTTTTGTACCTCGTCTCCGCCCCCCACCCCCCAGAAACCCAGAAGGCGTTGCCAACTTGAAGAAGGCTATTTGCATTGTTCGAAGCGATTCGATCATAGGAGTCACTCTATAATTTTTTTAGTGTTCGAGTTTAAGTCAGTTGATGATGTTGGCGCTGGGAAACTCAGAGAAATGCTCACATTGCATACAAACTGACACACTGTTCACGGTAGGTTCACACTAAAAGATGACTGTGAGTGTCAGGTTTGGAACGCCGTGGCCGCTTCTTGAACTCAAAGAGAGAATTATCGATCGATGTAGTACGTAAGCAATTAATAAGCACAATTTATGAGCAAAGTATTTCACCAATTGATGACACTATGGCTGAAGACTTGATTGTAAGCTGTCGTAGTCAGTGAAGCAAACAGCTCAGTTGTCCACGAATAGCAGATGGTCCAGATGAATATGTGACAACTTTGCCATGTTAGAAAACTGGCTTTTCATTCAAAAATTTCCTTCTATTTAACGCAACACACGCCACTTTGGAGGTCTAAATTTCGGATACTGAGGATAAAGAAGACACGAACAAAAATAGGAATTCTGAGAATTTCGCACACAAGTTCAAAGCTTCATTGGGACATCCCATCCGGGAGCTTCACAAAGAGCGACTTGAGGAAAATAGGACCTGACAAGGTTTGGTGACTGAGTAGAGCACACAAGTGTAGCCCACGTGGAGGTGTCAGGGGGTTTGCTTTTGTTTGTATCTGTATCTTGCTAAGCTTCTATCATTAAACTTGTACATGATCTTGTGATCACAATTCTGTGTTTTCGCCCATTCAGCAAGCATACTATATTCATGTCAGTATTAGCGAGTTTCAGAAACATGCCTTTGAAAATTTTCAGCTCTTGTGATGTTTCTTGATATTTCTTCTACCATTTTATGGAGATGTAAACTGAAGTCACTGCAAAATGGAAACTTAAAAAAGCGTATAATCCATTTATCTCGAAACATAATACACATGACTTATAATGTCCTTTATTTTCCCTATTTTTTTGAATACGAACAAACACAGTCAATGTGAGGGGCGAAAACAGCATTAATATAAATGAACCATAGGGTTTTAACTATTGAGATAAATTGCTTGAAAAGAGAGACTTCGCTTGAAGATGTGATCAGAAGTAAACAAAGGTATAATAGTGCGTCACGTTCAGTCTTTTTAATATCCAAGGAGTCACTGTGAATAGTGTTTCCATATTGTTTAGATGGCACAAAAACTTCGGACGAGTTATAAAGCGGCATAGTTATCTTCCATGAAGAAAAGTTAGTCTTGGGTGAGACAAACAGAACTGGAGCGAATTTTTAACTCACATCGGTATCAGGTAAAAAATGTTATCGATCGTTTCATCTATTTACATTGTTTGAAGTGCGTGCTGATGAACGCAACATGCGAGCAAGAAATCTTTAAACTTTTTTAGGTCACAAAATGCAAAGGATTTTATTCCTTTAAGTTAGAGAAAAATACCAACAGGAAAATCTTAAAACAGCATATTTTTTATCTTGTGGAAAAAATAGTGCGTTTTCATGTAGACTGTAGACTGCAAATTAGGATTGTCTATTTACTGCACTTTTCACAAACATGCGAATTCTGAAGTTTCACTGCTGTCAGTCATCTTAATGGACCTCTTAGGAAACAAAACTTTACTTCACGGGTTCAAAAGGTCATGGTTTGCGATTTGTGGATTTCAATCCGTTTTGTGTGTTTCTCTATTTCAAGGTTCGTTGCTTGTGATTGTAATTATGATTGCCATTATGATGGCAGGGAAAAACACAATTGTGAAGGTGGCTTTTGAACTTAAGAGTTCGCATGTTTGTGACAGGTGCAGTAAAGCCTCAGTGCAGTCAGTGAGGCCCCTGGATCAGGCGGGATCAATGAGCAGTTAACCATCTGTTTTAGTATACTTCTGGTTTTCATACAATACAATACTTCTGTCTAGTGTAAATCAGCTCAGTCTGTCGCATTAGGGACTTTAAGATTCGCTACCGCAAGGGGCTACTACGGCTATATAAGGTCAAAATCACTTCCGGTAACATCACCACGTGAGTTGCAGTGCAGCTTTCCCGCTGTAACCTCGTTTTCTGCTGCGTCAAATTACCGTCTTTGCCGTACTCTTCACTACCTGAGTATTAACTGTCATTTCTTTGCCATTTTAAAGCTTATTTCGCTTTTCTGAGAAGCCTACTTCAACAGCTAAGTTCTTAGTCATCCTTAGATATTCCTTAGGTATTATTGCTTTGTTATTTAAGCGAAAACTCAAAGGATTTGGATACCTTATAATCATGGCTGCAGACCAGACAGCCTTGCAAGGGAGCTTTTTTAAGCTTATAGAAATTTTAGTTTCAATAAGTGATTGTCAAGACATGTAATTTCACGAGTACCTAATAAATAAATATTTTTTCTCTTTTCACTTATCTGCCAGGGATGTTCTTAACAACTTGTTTCGCTTTGAGAATAAATTTTTCATAATTTACCGGCGCTAGAGCGAGCGAACGCTCATTTAAATGTATTAAAGTTGTGTGACATTTATATTAGTTCAATCCCGACAGATTTAGACTAAATGTTCAATCCCGTCGCAATCGTTCCTTGGTAGCATCTTATAACATCAGGGATTTGTAAAGCCCGTGCAAGCCTTGGGATGTCAGCTGTCTTGAAACGCAAGTCTGTCAAACATTCATCTTCGTTGGAATTTTGAAGGTCGAACTCGGGATACAAATCAGGTAAATAAAGGTTTTCTGAGCTATACGAATTATATAAGAACAGAAATATTCAGCGTCATTTATAAAATTCATGCCATAAGAAAGCACTGCAAGGTCTGTTATTTCTTCAAACGAAACCATTGAAGAGAAATCAACCAAAACCTAGACAGGAAACTAGTCCTGTCGTCCGAGTTTGTTTACATTTTGTGTCCGTTGTGACCACAGGTAGCCTAAGCGTATATGAGAGTTTGTACGGGAAAAATAGAGTTTGAAACTTAGGTGAAATAAATGAAGTAAAAGCGATAAAAGTTATCAACAAAGTGCAAATATTTTTACCTGGAGTCGTTGTCTTCGTTTTTACGAAGTTTCAGCATGATTTGAGTACTTTTACATCACCTGACCTGACAGTGTAATAATAAGAGACAAGGTAGGACAGAATCGCTTGATCGATCTTCAAAGCTGCTCCGAATCAACTCCAAATTTCACGTGGAAAAACAAACACACTTACATTTTACGCCACGAATCCACAAAGTGGTACCTTAAGATCACCTTCCTGCGATCCATTCCGGTATATCTTGCATTTGGGTCGCACAACTCGATCGAAAAGATCAACTACAGTTCAAAAATTGGCACCATTTATCCGTGAGTAGGAAAAGTGTAACACTTCAACCGTTTTGTTGCTCGGTGGTGACTGGGCGCTAGCGTTAAATAATAACTCCCCGGGGAAGGGTGACATTACTTCATTCAGACAAATCTCTATGCACCCATGTCCCAGCAAGGTCAGCTTCTTTGTTTTCATTCGGCCAATGATATAAACGAAGCAACAAAACAAAGACAACAACTCCAGGTAACAATATTTACACTTTATTGATAACTTTTATTGCTTTTACTTCATTTATTTCATCCAAGCTTCAAACTCTATTTTTCCCGTAGAAACTCTCATATTACACCACAGGTGGCCCATATTACGCTTGGGCCACCTGTGTTGTGACGTTGCCATACCATGCGTAACTGAACCATTTTGACCGCGTAGTTGCCCCAGCCCTTCCCGGTTACAACAGCCGTAGTACAGCTACCCTAAAACTCCGAAAATAAGGCCCCCCATTTATAAGCCCCTCCAAATATAAGCCCCCTAAACTCGTAACGCAAAAAATCCTCCTTTAAATCGCCCCTCCAAATATAAGCCCCCCCGGGGGGCTTGTACTTGGAAATTGCCCTCAAATACAAAGTGAAACAAAGCAAAAACCGTAAATTTACTTCCAACTATAAGGGTGGCCCAATCGATTTTGAAATGCAAATTTCCCTCCGTAGATAAGCCCCTCCGAATATAAGCCCCTCAAAAAGGGCCTTTGCAAAATATAAGCCCCGGGGCTTATTTTCGGATTTTTACAGTATGCCGTAGGGAATCATGCTCGTAGAACAACAACAATTTTTGGAATTTTCGGTTACATCAAAAGTGTCACGTTATACTGTCACGCTATATTTTGGGGGCACAGAGGGATTGGGGGAAGGGTGAGTGAAAATAATGCAAATTGTTTCCTGCTTAGAATTAATGGCTAACTTGTTTATTTTTATTCATAATGGTGGAATTTAAAAGTTATTATACAGCCCCCACTTAAAAATGGTCTCTTTTTTTTCTGAATGAGTTTATGTTTCAGTCTCACATGAGATTCTGTCACATGCAATGGTCGTTGACAAGGTTTTATGGTAGCCTAAGTGTGTATAGCCGCCCCCCCCCCCCCACCCCCTCAGAAAAAATAGCCCCTTTGCAGCCCAGTTAAAAATCGCCTTTCGGCGATTCTTGTTTTCTTGAAAAATTGCCACAGAATTTTTTTTCCTTAAAAATTGAAGAGACGTACACTTTGAATTCATAAACATTTGTTGAGCAGAAACTTCAAGAGAATCCTTACAAATTTCACAAGGAGACTTAATCCCATATGAAGAGCAAAATAATACAAGTCAGTGTACTGGTTCCATTCGAATAGCCACTAGCTATAAAACAATAGTACTGGTACTCACCATAAATACATAAGATGTGTCTGGAACTTGGCCTCCAGTGTTGAAGAGCTCCTCTAAATCATAAAACTGGGGAGGAATCAGACCAATAGAAGTATAAAATTGAAAGCTGCACTTCTCAGGTCAAAGATATACAAATCTGGAAATTCCTTTCCACACAGACATTGTGTGATGGAAAGAATATATTCTCCAAAATCTTTTCTCCACCAAACAAAGAAAACAATGCCACAAACCCAGAGGTTTCATTTCAAGCCGGATGCCAGATGCAATGTCTAGTTGTTTGACATGCAACATCCACTACTCCACAAACAAAATAATCAGTTTTTAGGTGTGAAAATTGTTTCTCTCTAGAGATTGTCTTCATCAGATCCAAGGACTGAGATCAGCCCGGAAGCATCACCAAGATTTTCATTGACAGAACTTCAGTAAAGTGATTTTTCTGGTATGTCAATTCAACAAAGTCTGGACTGGATATTTAAATTACTACCTGTAGAGCATCTGTCATCAGGAATTTGTTTTGGAATCAACTATAAAGTAAGCAACTGCAAACTGATAATTATAATTGCCAAATCAAATAATTATTTCCTTTTTTGGGAGCTTTTTTTCAAAAGACCTTCCCAGTTAACCAATTCCACTCCAGTGATGCAGGAAAATGCAAGTACAGTTTACAACTTTCCCAGGAGAGCATGCCCTGGGACGCCCCTAGAGTAACTGTTTCATGAAAAAATATAAAGGGATAAAGTAAATATTAAATGTTTGTGCCTACAGCACGAATGGTGCAAGAGCACCAGCTGAACCTCTGTATCCGGCACTTCCAAATGCTACTAAAAACTTTGCAAACCTAACCAACAGCATTTAATAATGGAAAAAACATCCAATATAGCAAGTCAAAAACACTTTTTTTAGCTTTTCCTTATCCATTTTGCCAAGCTTAAACTAGCTTAAACTAGCTTAAACTTCATTTCAGTGACCTACGGTGGTATGTTTTTATATCCTACACTGCTGTTTGACCTTCAAAGTGAACACAACTTGGAACTAAATTCCATCATATCAAGCCGTTAAAATACACTGTGCTCTCAGTGCAATTTGATTGCCAGACATCTATTGACTAGTTTTAATTTCAAAGCAAAAAAATGTTTATCCACCTCCATGACATGTACAGTTGTGTACAACAGGCTATATCTATTTTCTTAGAAAGCAACTTGCATTTTTTGTTCAAACAAAAAGTGAAAAATAAAAATTCCCGCAGTAAGGAACATTTCTCCCGGGTTTACAAGAACTACAACTGTACAGAACTGTCAATCTCTTCACAACGAGGTTACTACTTTAATGCCTTTAAGCGTGCAACCTCAGAGATTGATTTCAACCTATGTTAGTCCTAGTTGTATGTCATAGCAGGCGATTCTTTCCTGATGTATCTATTTAAGCAGGGTTATTCATACATAATTATTGTATAATTTATATTTATTTATTCATTTATTGCCCCTGCAGGGATTTTGCCCAGAAGGCGAAGTCCTGAGGAGGCACTCCAGTAACCCGCGTATATTAAGGAAAGTACTTACAGTTGAAATATACAGTCATACAGTCAATAAAGAAAAAATCTTGATTTGCTTGAACAGGGGCTGCGAGGAATCGGAAGATAATGATGACGTTTCTATTGTTTGCGCCCGCAAGTACGAAATGGTTAGGATGATGTAAAACACAAAAAATCCTGAAGGAACAGCTTACAATAGGTAGATTTTAATGTCACAAAATCTAAATTAAAATTGTGCAGTCATACTTCGATACTCTTTTGTGTTACACGTTATCAGTGACATTCTGTTGAGCAGTTGTTAAAGTTATGGACCAAAAGATACTCTTTAAATGTAGATGAAGTTGTAAAGTGCGTAGAACAGTGTATATTTTAACACTAAGTGAGTTTGCCAGACACGAGTTCACAAATCTTTGATTGGAAACCTTGCTAGACACTCTTTCTCTTTCTTTGACCGGAATAAGACTCAGCCGCAAACAGGCAAGATGACTGAATGATTCAACGGCTAGCTTATCACTAGCAGAACGATGGACGATTACAGAAATTCTCGGACCATCAAATTTTGTGCTGACTTATTCCCTGCTCACAGATGTCCTTCTGCTATAAAGTTTAAAATAAGACTAGAATGCGCGAGCATGAATTGATCACACATCCTTTTAATTTCGAAGACTTAATTTCTGGCACATAAAATAAGCTAAATGTAAAAAGTGAAATAGAAATAGTGAAAAATTCAACTTCTAATTAAATCTTTTCTTATGGTTTAGAATAAACTATTCTCAAAACTGAGAATGTTTTGATCAAAGCTGTGTAAATCGAAACTGAAACTGTGCATGGAACGTTTATTTCCTGTATTTATCTCACCTATTGTATGAAATATGTGTGAACATCTTCATTATGAATCGGTATATTTCAAAGAGCTACACAAGGAGCAAGAATACTATTGACCGACAATACACAGACTGGGGACAGCTGTAGCGTCAACTATTACTAGTTTATTTATTTACCTAATATGCTGTGACTATAGCGCTAACCAATTAATGTGTATGAGAAACTGTTGTGAATTAAAACTATAGATGTAGAACAATGCATGTACATGTAACTTAGTGTGGCATCCCCCAACTATTTCCTTCCCCTGGTAACTATTGAGTCAAAGTAACTCCTTACATTTGAAATTTTTTTTAATAACGCTGTCATGGCATAATAAAAAATTTACCATAGTATGATCTCGATCTTGTAACACAGCTGTGTAACAAGAAATATGAGGAATAAATAACATGGCTGCACTTTATGATAATATGTTCTTGGTTTCGTGATCAAGCTCATTTAATACCGTGTGGTACGAAATTTTTGCAGTTGCGATTTTTCCAGCGATCCGCAAAAATAAGTTCCTGCAAATAAAAAATAACCGCAAACATTTTTCCCGCAAAAATTTACTCCAGAGAAATTATTTTCTTACTTAAATTCGCTACACAAAAATATGCTACTAAGAAAAAGTGTCTGTTCAATCACAACTTGTCCCTTTCATAAGTAATAAAACTGTATACAACGAAATATTGGTTTATTGTTTGAAAATAATGTATTTTTATTGCACGTACTCAATAAGAACGAAAATATTGTCAATGCTGGGTACTGGTTACTTTCTGAAAATCGCAAAAATTAATTCCAGCAAGAAAAAACAATCTGTCCTAATCGCAAAAATTAGTTTCCGCAAAACACAAAAAATCGCCAATCCGCAAAAATATACTCCCGCAAAAATTTCGTGCCACACGGTATCCAAGTTGTTTCCTCTTACAAAAATACCGCTTCTTTAGGATAATAGAATAACAGGGAATAGGAACTGTCATTAAAAACTAAGTA